>NC_135497.1:397688828-397941328 GCF_052857255.1 Amblyomma americanum | reverse complement strand
TAATTGCGACCACGGAGTGTTTGCCGCTCAAGCACACATCCTCTTGGGATGCGAGGGTGACCCACCCCCACAAACACCAAGCAGCACAAGTAATTGGCCCAACATTGGAACTTCATTGGCAAAGCTGGCCCTGCAAAGGGCCAGAATGGGACCATCCTGTTGCAATATTGGGCCGATGTCCTGTGCTGCTTGAGATATATATACTGCCAGCTTCCTCCGCTGAGGATTGCATCCATCTTCTTGTGAGACCAGACAAGAAGACACAACTCGCACTCGTCTCGTGGGCTCAAGAAGTCACCCCCACCTGGGGGCCACACTCGACCCACCTGCCCTAACTCCCAACCCTCAAGTGGCTAATAAAGTTGTTCTCTCGCTCTCTCCGATTGGCTTTCTATGGCAATCTTAACAGTTCGATGCGATCGCAGGAAACACTTTAAAAGAAAGATTTTCCTGTATGTCAGAATAATGGTTAGTGTGTCCAACATCATTACAAATATTCGCTTTTGCGGTATGGCGACTGTATTTTCGTTCTTGTTACGCTTGCAATCTCTGGCGCCAAGATCTTCCGCTTTCCAGGTTGCTGTGTTGTCCTTATTCGCAGCCAGACATGTTGGCAGTATTTAGGCAAATTGCAGGAGCAAGAAGGTGGCGAAGAAAGAGAAGGTTGAAGGGAGACACGGAGCTCTGAGAAGGTCCACACAGCGCTTCTAGCAGCTCCGCAGAAACGTTTCACCAATTTGTGCCTGCAAAGAGGCTGGCTGGAGCTCGAATCGTGCACTGCAAATATGACTCAACACGATGGGGAGTTCTGCTCCTTCACGGGTGCCTGCCGCAGTACAAGATATCGGCTTGTCGCAGTTTTCCGCTACAGTAAGCTACATAGCTGAATTGCTCTTGTGGAGCCTCCAGTACTCTAACCATACCTGAGCTTCCTTTGTTAGTGTCGCCACCTCTTTACAGCCCCCGCATAGGTCTAATTCTCGCTGCTTTTCTCAGTGTGGTTCTCGCGTTGCGTGACAGAAAATAATTTCAACGCTGAGCTCTTGATTGAGCTGATGAGGCTATATTTTTTGTCGGTCATATTGAAAAGCCAAGACTTCAAGAACTGGATTTGTAAGCAAACACGCTCATAGCAAAATACCTTCAGAGGTGTTCTCATTTAAAAGTTGTTCTGCTCTGGTTTTTAGTAAAATATAGCGCGGTGCCTGACCGTGAAAACTACTCCGTGACTCCTTATCAGTTTTGAATTATTGATTCTAATGTTACTTCGCTTTATCTACGATCATAGGCAACCAAACGATCTTGGAGAGCAAAAACACATGACAGACAGACTACTCCTGCCGCCTCAGCCTATGCCGTCGCTGGGCTTGCAGACAGCGAAAAGAAGGCGCGACGCGGGTTCACATTAGGGCAGAGCAGTTTCTCAAGGTGGGTTGCCTACGGCCTCCGCAGCTACTGCCCGTTTTCGCCGCTGGCACTGCTGTAAAAAACCTCCTTTTGGGTGAGCGCTAGTGGAAAAGCCACTTACTCTCATTTGGGCGCTTTTTTCTTTGTTAACAGTGTGGAGCGTCGCCATCACCCAGAGATCTGCGCCTCAGACTTCGCAATTGAGAGCGTCCCGAGCCACCTGAAACCCGTGTAGTTGCTCTCAAGGGCCGATGTGTAGAGCCCACGGTTGCTGTCTTTCGGTCTACTGCTCATGCACCAAACAACCGTTGTCATCACCGTTCTGCTGTGGGCAGGTGAGGAACCGCTTTCATTTGAACGTCCAGCAACCTCAGCAGCAGAGTGCTTGACGACGTCCTAAAATTATCGCTGCTATAACTTTTTCATTATTTGCACTTAGATAAGCCTAAATCACTAGAAAAACCACAGTATTCATCACCATCATCATAATCAGCCTAACTACGCTCACCGCACAAACGCTTCAATAAAGATTTTCTTTCACTCTCTCTCACCGTAACTTCCATAAACGCAGCGTCAAAAGGTGTTACAGTGGATCTGTCATTTTGCTTTGTGCGTTCCACACGCAATATACAGGGCGTTTCACCTAATACTCTGCGTAATTTCAAAAATGGGATTTTTGAGTTAAAAGAGCTCTTTTTCGGCATAGCATTCTCAGCGCTGTAGTACATCATAATACAGATAACACATGCTATCTAGCAGGCTAATTAATTAACGAATAGTAAATACTTGACTTTTTAACTATTACTGTTAATCTCCGTCGAAAACGCGGTTACCCTCTGCTCTGTGGCCCAACAAATCTTGGCTACATCGCGCCAAAATACATGCACCGTTGTGAAGCTTGTAGGCAAAGCAACCTCTCCAGTGCACGTAACTCGTCGAAATAGCCAAAATTTGTTGGTGCACAGAGCAGAGAGTAGCCGCTTTTTGAAAGTTCTAAGAACTGATATCGATATTACTCAGGGTGGGCTATATGCCTCAAAATAATTAAGGAGCCTTATAGTAATGGTTGCTGCTAGAAAAAATAACAGTGCTAACACATTCAACCCCAGAACGAGAGACGAAACAATAGACACAAGCGCTGACCATCAACAGAAGTTTATTAATGGACGGGGAACACCTTATAAAGGTGAGAAACAGATGGGAAAAGGATGGGAGCTACACAGTCCGGGTTGATAACAAAAGCAACAACCAATTCGCCCCAAAAGAAGTTTTAATGAAAAAATAGTTAAAAGTTACCTATTAACTATTAGTTAACCAGCCTGCTAGTTAGCACATCTTAGCTGTATTCTGATGAACTAAACAGCTTACAAATCTATGCGAAAAAAGCGCTCTTGTAATTAAAAACGCCTGTTTTTTTAATTTGGTAAAACCTTAGGTGAAACATCCTGTATATCATGCTTTTATTTATTTTTATTTTATTATTTAACACTGCGGAGTCGCTTGACTCCAAGCAGGGCTGAGCACAGATGCAAGCAAAAAATAAAAAAAGATGTAAACAAGAGTCATGCAAAAGCAAACAGAACTTGCGAAAAAATAAGCAGAAAACAAGGGTTTCACATACAAAAGGCTCTCAAATTATCAACAAACGTTTCTAGATTCGGGTAATTCACTACACACTTCGGCTATTCATTCCACTCTGCAATCGTTTTGACAAAAAAAAATGAGTGCTTAAATGAATTAGAGTACGCACAAAATTCTTATAGCATTTTTCCAAGGTTATAACGCGTACTTGCTCGCGAAACAGGCCTAATATAATCACGAGTGTTTATTTTAATCAGATTATTATATATTAGGTACAGAAATTTCAACCTTGCTTCAGTGCGCCTTGTCTGAAGAGAATGCAGGCCAATAGAATTGATCATGGCTGTTACACTATCTGTTCGTTTGTATGTTTTGAAAATCCAACGGGCTGCGATCCTTTGCACTCTTTCTAATTTGGAAATATTCTTGGCTGTAAATGGGTCTCTTAAACAGGCATATTCCATACGAGGCCGCACCAAAGCCGCGGCCAGCGTCACATGTTTTGGGGCTGTCGGCAGTTCACGCCTCAAACACCATAGAGTCTTCAGAGCTTTCCCGCAAGTAATATCGATGTGGGCATCCCAGTTTAGGCGATTACTTATCTGAACTCCAAGGTATTGTACAAACGAAGATTCTTGAATTGGCACGCTAGCTATACAATATGGATGTTTCAGAACAGTATTGTTTTTAAAATTATATGTATCAAACATTTGTTAACGTTAAGAAACATACCCCATTGGTTGCACCAGTTTGAGATCTTCTGCAGTTTACTGTTAAGCTTAATTTGGTCCGCTGTGGAGTTAATTAAAGAGTATAAAACGCAGTCATCAGCAAATAGTTTGTCTCTAACTTCGGAATCAACCACATTAATTATGTCATTTACATAAATTAAAAATAGGATAGGCCCCAGAACTGATCCTTGTGGAACACCAGATGAAACTGGAAGTGCATTAGAGTACTCATCGCCAACATGAACATATTGAAATCTGTCTTCTAGATAAGCTCCAACAAGGTCAATGTTGTTAGGATTGATTCCGGCAGTGTAAAGCTTTCCAATTAGTTTAGTGTGCGGTAGCTTATCAATGGCTTTCGCGAAGTCAAGAAAAACAGCGTCCATTTGTTGTTTGTTGTTAACTGCAATAAAATAATCATGTCACGTGGTTATCAGTTGTGAGACGGCAGATAAACCACGCCTAAATCCATGTTCCTCATCAGATAAGAAATGGGTCGATTCCAAAAATTCCTTCAGAGCTCGGCAGATCACACGCTAACTTTTTGCAACTGGTCGAGACCAAAGATATTGCTCGATAATTAGATACACAAGATGGGTCATCGCCTTTAAAAACAAGTACGACACGACACGTGCGGTTTTTAATTCTGATGGGACTGCGCACTGAGACAAACAAGCATTGAAAATAACTTCCAAGTAATGTGATAACCATTCTGCTTAACGGCGGAGAAAAGCATATGGGAAGTTATCAGGCCCCCTAGACTTTCTAAGCCCAAGCTTCAGAAGAAGTTAAAAATACATTCGTGGGAGATACTACGACGTCTGGCTTAGAAGGGTAGGTCGAGTTTTTATCGGTATACACTGATTGAAAATACTCATTTAACACATCAGCAATATCATTTGACCCTGTGACAGGTGACACATTAACTATTAATGACACATTGCGTTGTTTATAACCATTAATGTATCTCAAGATCTTCTCCGATGCTTCACTGAGAAAACACCCAAGAGTGACATTAAAAAAGGAGTCCTTAGCTTGCTTGCTCTTATGTCTTAATAGACTGCCTAGCATACTCTCATTAGACTTGTCACGATTACTTCAACGCCGCATTCGCTTCAGCTTACGTTTAGTGTGGATGACGTCCCGCGTAATCGATGGGTTATGTTTTCTTTTCTTAATAACATTAGGAACATACACTGTCGAGCAATCGAGGCATACCTTTTTAAACATGCACCATAAATCGTTTACATTGTCCTCAGGCCTAAATCTGCCAAGTTGGGTCTCTAGAAAATCCAAAATTCCTACATCAACAACTGTATTGAAAATTTTCATGACAACGAGACATTTTAACTGTCAACATGAGCCGATAGGAAAAAAACACAGCAAACAAGATTATGACCAGATACACCCTTTAAAACATAAACAGAAATGCACTTAAGGGCAGAGATAATGAACACTAGGTCAAAAATGTGGGACACAGAGGCACAGATCCTGATTAGTCCGTCAACAATCTGGGTCAGATTACACAGGAAGGCAGTGTCGAAAAGGAGCTAAGAATGACCATAATTGGCATCCATAGTACTCATGTGGATCCGATCTATATCAGGCAAGTTGGAATCGCCGTCTAAAATCAACATCACTTGGTCGCCCCGGAAGCATTGAACATAATCGCACAGCTCTCCAAGAAAGGCGACATCCGCCGAATACAATAGTGCTGCCACATAAATCAATCTTACAAAAAAGACTGTCATGGTTAAAAATACCAAGCAGCATCACAGTAGATATACTTTCCTTAAGCACTATCGTGACTCCAACTCCACGTGTCGCTCTCTCGCATCGCAATATTCTGTAGGTGGGGGGAACAATTAATCCATCAAGGATTTCAGAATGAAGCCAGGCTTCTTTCAGAAACGTAAGGTGCGGGTCCAGGTCGTAAAGGAGTGCTTCGAATTCGGCTGTGCTTAGAGCGTTGAAGGTAGCGAGTCGTAACGGCCTGGTGTTATCAGCTCCTCATTTATAAGTATTTCGTTTCTGATTCCGTGTCACAATACGTGTCGATGTTCAGGCAACACTGACGCTGCCAGTATCTTCGCCTTCGAAATCTTCTTTGCGTTCATTTGAAATGGTAACTTTCCGTCTTTCGTTCCTTTTTCTTCTTCCCAGACGCATGTTTCACCGTTAAAAACTAGCTTGTCAAATTTTAGGCATGCTTTATTCTCAGGTTTGCAGTTATCTTTAATGGTAGACCACATTAGTTTCCATACTTCTTGAATTCTAAGCGGGTATTCCTCAGATATTGACATTCCTGAGCCTTTCAGCTTCTTCGCATTCCTAAGAAGGCTCGTTTTTTCACTAAATCGAAGAACCGCATTATCACTGATCGATCCTTATCTTATATATGCCTGCCGATGCGGTGTATGCGATCAACGCTTTCGACCGTAATACCTAGTTTTTTTTCAAACACTTATGTTAACACAGCAACCCGCAGGCTCCTCGGAGTTTCTGTTCTATCATCCTTGACCCCCAAATATGATCAAGTTATTACGCCGAGAGCGATACTCTAGGTCATCAAGCTTGCTACACAGTGATGGAGTCTGTTCACGTAGCTCCAGAACAGAACTCTCACATTCCTCTACCCTCTTTAATGCCTGTGCGAAAGATTCTATTTTTTTTTCTTCAATACAAGCCAGCCTTCGGTTTGAGTCCGATATATGACCGTCCAACTTCTCCATGATAGATTTCAACTCAGTTGCAGGCACTTTCTGATTTTCAATAATGGTTTCCAACTGATCAGACACTGACAAGGTGGTGCCTGGATTGGTTTCAACGTCCCCACTCAAAAAGAGCACCAGTAGGCAAAATGAGTCAAAGCAACCCGCGACACACTCACATAGCATCTCTGAGCAAGGGAGCACAACCAAACACAAAGAATCACTTTTAAATTCAAGGCGTTGCTTGTTACTGACCTGCACAAAAATGACGAGGCAGTATAGCTGCGTCTGCATCCTGCAGCTGCTCCCTTGGTCACTGACGAAGAACGCCCGAGCGGCTTTTCTCGATGCATCCAACGATGTCGATGTCACTCCGTCGTGTCCGTGAAGCGCATGGAAAAGTTCTGATAAGTTCTCATCGCTCCAATCCAACGCTCAACTGTGACATTAATGATGGTCAAGACAGGGGCACGCAGACCACGGTGGCAGGTAAGCGGTAATTCCGGTGAAGCTGCATCTTCGTAGGAGGGACGGCCGCATGTAGCAAATGCCTGCACAAGAAAGACGAGGCAGTTTAGATGCGTCTGCAACTTGCAGCTGCTCCCTTGCTCACTTCTTTGCTAATGGGATGAAAGTACGCATTTCAGAACCTAATTACTTGAGCAGGGACGATTAGGCTACAAACTAGAGTACTACGAACGACCTTTATGATTTCTCATGTTCACTGCACAGCGCGAGTGTATTGCAGATTAACACGACGGGTGATGGGCTGGGGCAAAGGCGTTGTGCTCTCGTGCAGTGGCCAGTGAAGGTGATTTGTTAGCGCCGCCACGGGTTTGAGACCTAGCCGCGGCAATGTTTATTTTATTTCTGCACGCACCTTAGACGCTTCAGAGAGGCGTCGCCTTTTATCAGAATTGCTAGTGAAGTAGCGCTCTCACACTAAAAAGTGGCAAGCGCGTTTATCAATTAACACAGCAAGCTTATCGACCGTATCCCAGGCCCGACTTGAAGGCGCCATTATTGACTCTGCCGGTCCCCGCGCAGGGGGAAGTGCTTTCGCGAGCTGCTGGCTTTCGGCTTGGTGATGGGGCGCTTAAAGTCGACTGTGATCGGGCCTCCCAACGCCGACTATGACGAAGGCTTGAATAAGGACACAATGGGCGAGTTACTACCCGGTGCCTACTTGCAACCACCTCCGAAGGCTGAACCCTACAACTCCGATGACCAGCAGCTGCCGCAGGAGTCCACCTCCGGGTAACTATCGTCATCGGCTAGTGAGTGACATCGGGTGAAACGGCTGCATTGAGTAGCTCAGGGAATTTTTGAACGGCCGCTCCTCATATAAATTCTTTAGCGGTCAGAAGCTGGATCTCTGTGACCTGCCACAAGCGACCAGTCATAACATTGGCATCAACTCGTCATAGGCTGTTGTGAAAATACGCACTCGATTGGGTCGGGAACCAACAGTAGCAGTAGAGAACAGCGCTAACCTTATCTTACGCATAATTAAGCCTTAGACCATTGCCAAGAAAAATGTTTTCTGATCTTTCGAAGACTTGCTCGCAATTGTCAGCTCGTGACTGCCAGACTAATGCCGTCCGCAGAAATCCTCCGTTCGGAACCGCGTGACTATTTCGCTTCTCAGGAAAAAGCAGCGGCAGGTTTACTCTCGAGGCTTCCTGCCCTAACGAAGAACAGAACTGAAAAATTTTGCCGTCACATTAGATTTTCTGGCAGTATTTCTGCCTATTAACTTGTAATACCAGCCGAAATTCTTCTAGTAACAACAGTATTTTATGTTGCATTTTTCTATCCCATGTCCTAGATACAGAACTACAGAAAAATTATACACTAGCACAGAAAGCCGCCGCGGTGGCACACTGGTTATGGCGCTCGGCGGCTGACCCTAAAGACGCGGGTTCGATCCCAGCCGCGGCGGTTGAATTTCGATGGAGGCGGAATTCTAGAGATCCGTGTACTGTGCGATGTCAGTGCACGTTAAATACTCCTATATGGTCGAAATTTCCGGAGCCCTTGCTTACGGCGTCCCTCATAACCTGAGTCACTTTGGGATGTTAAACCCCTATTGACCATAAACCATAAATACACGGAAAAGTAAACTGCTATGTTGGAAAGTACTACTGAAATGATTTACAGTTCTGTTAAGCTTGCGTGACCGGTAATTCGATTTTTTTTTAGCCAGAAGAGAGTACTGCGGAAAATTAGTAAGAGTCTGCCATAAAACTCCCCTGCATGCATCAGCAGGCTTAGTTCGTAGTTGATGTTCAAGAGCGGCCATTTCTGCGGCAACCTTTATCTTTTTCTACCTCTGTCGTGCAATGCGCCGCTTCGGATGAATTATGTTGGGACTATCCATGGAGTTGGGATGTGTGGTGTCCGTGTGATGCACTGGAACGAACAGTTTTGTGAACAATTAAACTAGGGTCTTAAAGGGACACAGACAAAGTTTTTAGTGTCTGCCTTGAAAAAAGTTTTGTGCGCCTTGAAAGAGATTTACGTGGCTATTTATTCCGAAAATTAACTGAAAACATTAGTGCGCATCGTTAATAATTAAATGCAAATGATTTTTTACCGGCATTTTCGGTCTCAGTCGGCGCCCGTCACGGTCGACCCTCCAATTTATAGTACCAAAAAACAATGACGTCGAGGTCATCGGCAAGCACTCGTTGTTCCCGTGAACAACAACTAGGTTCACTAAAGGCAGAACTGTGGCAAGCGCAACTCCACGTTACTGGATTAGGGCGGAAATGCAGAGCGGCTCCTCGGACAATGTTAAACATCATATTAAAGTTTCTTCCACTCAACGCCTGCGACTGAAACATGATGGAAGGCATCTAGCTCCTTATGGCAATGAAACAAATCATATTGTTTGCGTTCGAAACTTTCTATCTCTACCTATTTAAACTTGTCTGAAACATGCTACATTCTGAAGGAAAGAGAGCTGTCAAGGATAGGTTCATCGTCTACATTAGTAAAATTTTAGTAAAATTATGTAAGGTTTGAACGGAAAGTTAGTGGTTCTTGTTATCAGTTTGTAGCCTCACTTGCAGAAGTTTCTCATCGTCCGTTCCACCTTTTGTACTAACTTTGTAATCTTCAAAAATTGCCTGTGGGTCAACCCGGCTGAACCGGAAAATACGAGCAAAAGTTCTGTTTAGGTAAGCTCTGGCCACACGCTTTTATATAGCGAACGGCGCGTCAGGCGATTTGTGGTAGTTGCGATAATGCGCTCGGCTCTGCATTCGCAGCTGTGGCGAGGCGCAGCAGCGAGTCACGTGATTAGACAGTTGCGAGCGCCGTCGGTTCAACTTGCGCAGATGTGGCGAGGCGTGGCGAGTCACGTGGCACGACGTCACAGTCAAGCCTCGGCTCCTCCTGGTTTGAAGGTCAAATTTTATAGCCACAGGAACCTCAGCTTTGTACCGCAGGAGTAGAGCTTTCGCTCTAAACAGTCTTTTTTTTTTAATGAACGAGAACCAGAGTTGACTGTGTTGCTGCCGTTACACGTGTGGGCACAATTACATCCTGTTTTACGCGATGCCAAGATGAGCAGTCGTGAGGAAGACGCGCACTACTGCTAACAGCAGGTCGCACGATGGCGACAGCGTTCCAATCAATGCCGAATCATCCCATTTCCCCTGGTTTTGCATCGCTCTTGTCTCATCGACATGCCCCAGCAAAAAGACAGCTATTCCTGCTGAGGGGCATGACCACTCTACACGTTCTCTACCCTCCGGCGAAGGCCAACTTGAGTAATCGAATTTGAAACGGAGGGCTAACCCGGAGAGTGACGCAAAGAACACTTCCCGTCAGCCACGAATCCTCTCAGTCGGTCATAGGCTACTGCGGCTACATGCGCTTGTTTGATGGCAGTTCAGTAGCAGTTACAATCATGCGTGACACCGTCTCTGTGTTAATCATTTTGAGAACCAGCCAACCGCGATAATTCGTCGTACTCTGGGGGTAAGCGGCTGTGATTTTTATTTATTGCGTTAGCACTAGCTGCCTCTCTAGCGAAGCAGCCGTCCTGTCGGCGGGTGAAGCCTCCATCTGCCACCTGTCATGGTTGGCAGGCGGTGTGCGTTATCACCAGGTGGGTCACTAGAAAAAAAATCGTTATGTGTCCTGGTGAAGCCTCCATCTGCCACGCTGGTGTAGTGTCGGAGATAATTGTATTTTCTTTACTGTATTTCGATACATTTTGTGTACCGGTATTAGGCATTGCTTGCCAAGATTAAAATATCAGAGTATCGGTATGAAAAACAAAACTTTACTGCATCGTGTATTTGAACGACACTCGATACTGAAAAAAAGAAATGTGCTTCATATTTTGCCCAAATGCATCGCCTGAAGCATTCCTTTCGCTTGGGGAAGCAACTCTACAAAAAGCTGCAATTCTCAAGATGCGCTAGTGAAACTTGAGTTTCTTAACTATGCCTAGAGGATCCTGAAGTCGACGTGGCTGTGCTTCACTCTTATCCGCTGATAAAAATTCGAGGGACGCTTAAGCTCCGCCTTAAGAGTATGACGTAATAGTGTCAATAAGCCACTTCAGCGGTGTGGTGTCCTCTTTGCATATCACTTCACAGACGCGGACATTGTTCTTTATTTTGTTTTATTATTTAGTTGCTTTATTTTTATATATTTTATTTTTATTTCTCACGAGGCCTCTTCTTAACCAGGTCGAAGATATGGTTAAAATAAGTTATGTGAAGGAGGACAGAGACTCAGATAATAAAATTTATTGTTGTTTCAAAATGTAACATAATTGAAAAAATTGGAATGTTCTATGCTAGCTAAGAGTGCTGCAGATTTGCAAATAACCACCTGACTTGTATTGCATTGTATTTTAACGCATTTAAAGGCAATAAAGAAAAAAAGTTCTGTGGTACAGGGGTAGCGGTTCGCGCCCCGAATCAAGCGTTTTTGTTTTCAGTACAATTGCTTTTTTTTTCTTCACTGGTGCTATATAATTGTGTTGCAATAACGGCAGGACGCTGTAGACCGATTAGAGCTTGTGTAATGGTGTTATCACTGTTGTTCTAGGCGACCGCTGAGCGGCGTTTTAAATGCCCGCACAAGGAATGCGGTTGTGACGTCGCGTCCCCCTCGACTAATCACGATTTTCTCCACACACCAACGCCAACTACGGTGGTATCTACGCTGAATAGGGCAGTTAACGCTCTCGCGTTAAAAGTCACCTTCATAAAATACAACTCGGCGACGGGCTGGCGTTATACTGCATGCAGAAGCTTTTTTCATTTGCTTCGCTTAAAGCACGCCACTTGACGAGGCTCTTTCAGACCGACAGTTTGAGGAAATGCTCTTACTTACTATTGTAAAGTAAAAATCCTATCAGCAAAAGGTATTAGCATCATATGCGTTGCCTAATAAAAACTTTTAGTCCTTACACTGCTTGTTGTTTTCCTTCTAGAATATAAAGAAGAATATTCATCCGCAAACGTCAGTTAAACACAGTGCTGTTAAAATAGCTGTTCAGCTGTGCCAAGCGCACGGCGCTTGCGTCTTTAGCACAGGTCAAAGGCAGAGGCCATCGGCAAGTAGTGCAGTAACAAACGAAGAGCAACAGAAAAAGTTTAAAGTTTATTCGTATGTAGTCTAGTGTTCGGAGACCGAATCGCACGGAGAACAATAACTTCAGTGAAAAATTTTCCTAGGCTGACTACGAAAGTGATCTTTTCATCTACACCACGGCTTTAATCAATAATAATAATTGGTTTTTGGGGCAAGAAAATGGCGCAGTATCTGTCTCATATATCGTTGGACACCTGAACCGCGCCGTAAGGGAAGGGCCAAGGGAGGGAGTGAAAGATGAAGGGAAGAACGAGGTGCCGTAGTGGAGGGCTCCGGAATAATTTCGACCACTTGGGGATCTTTAACGTGCACTGACATCCCACAGCACAAGGGCGCCTTAGCGATTTTCCTCCATAAAAAACGCAGCCGCCGCGGTCGGGTTCAAACCCGGGAACTCCGGATCAGTAGTCGAGCGCCCTAACCACTGAGCCACCGCGGCGGGTGGGGCTTTAATCAAATGTTCAAGTTTTAACAGAACCTGCTGAGCCGACAGTGGAGCTTTAAAAAATGGAGCAATCCGTGCGGCCGTATTCTTTAAGCCTTTTCAAATACATTGGATTTTTAATATGCACTAAAAATCGAAAAACCATGTAGAAACTAACTTCGCAAATCATATTACCCGATTTATTGATATTGGCGACATCATGGGGTATCGATGTATGGATGATAGATTATCGAGTATCTGCATGGGAAACAATTTTTGTGGTATCGGGTATCGGTATCGAAGATACTGTTTTCAGTTGTCGTGCCCTGCCCTGTCATCTCCCACAGCTGGCATGTGGCTAAATGGAAAGAGAGGAAATCTATCTCTCTACTTTCAAAGGAGAGAGAAATGCAAGTGGAAGGGGGAAGATGAAGAAAGGGCGACAGGGGGCGATGACTTGCGGTCGGAAAAATAGAGAGGAAGATCCCTCTGTACATTTCTCGCCCTGGCACTAGGTGCGTTACTAGCGAAAAACCCGTTATGTGTCCTGGTGAAGCCTGATGGGGCCCCGGTGAATGAGAAAAACCGGTTTCGCGACACTTACAGCCAAGTGGAAAAGACGAAACCCGTGCATGCCAGCTGCAGCCAATTGGAAGGGAGGGTAGCGGGGCTGCTGCAGTCTAGTGTAAAGAATGCAAACCTGTTTCGCGGAACCTAAAGCCAAGTGGAAAGGCAGAAAGCGCGTCGCGCATGCTGCCGTTTGTATTGTCTGTAAAACAGTCATAGGTAACCTATGCGAACGGTCCATACATGTAGCGCTAGCTCAGATGCATCGCATTTAGTTTACCTAAGTAAATCGGGGTAAATTTTTTCGGCATTTCGCCTCCCTTGAAATGCGGCCGCCATGGCCAACATCCAATCCCACGACCTTGTTCTCAGCAGCCGTAGCCACTAAGCCATGTTAGAGGTAGGTTTAAAGGACCAACAGATGGGCGAAGACATTGATTGATTACAAACGTCTTTATTTCTTCAATGTTCTCCGAACATGTGGGTGGACCGCCTAGTCCGGTAGTCCACTGGCTGCTGCTGCTGCGCTGGCCCTCCCCACCAGCCAGTGCTGACGGTCAGGATCATCGCTGAGCAGAATATCCTCCCACTGCTCCTCCGAGGGGTTGGGAATGGGGTCAACTAAGGGATTATATTGGCATGCCCACACCATATGGTAGAGGATAGCTACCGCTCCACAATGTGGACACTGTGGAGAGTATAGTGTAGGGTACCACTGGTGTAATTTAGCTGGTGTTGGGTACGTGTTGGTTTGTAGTCTCCTAAGGGTGTTCTCTTCTAACTTGTTGAGGGATTTGTGTGGTGTTGGGTACTCCTTTCTGGCTGTTCTGTATGGCGCAAGATTGTCAGCATACACTGCTAAGCCTATTAGGTCGCGGCACCCTTCATGGTCATCAGGGGGAGACGTCCGGTATAGAAGAGCTCGGGCATGCCTGTGGGCGGCTTCGTTTCCTCCTGGTAGTTCCAGGTGACCGGGGAACCAGATTACTGAGACGTGGTTGGGTGGATGCTTAGTCAGCAATGACAACCCTGACTTGTGAATTAATCCGTTATTGAAGTTTCGACAGGCGTTCTGGGAATCAGTGAGCACAACGGCGTTGGGGTTAGATGCTACAGCTAATGCAATAGCTGCCTCCTCTGCGTGAGTGGGGTTAGATGTTTTCACCGAGGCGCAGTTCACCATCGACCCTGAAGGCGTTGAGACCACAATAGTCATGACTCCATTATTTGGTCCTGCTGCGTCCACGTAAAGGGTGTTAATTTGCTTGTCCCATTTCTTCTGCAGGGATTCACCTCTTGCTTTCCTCCTCTCGGTGTTATATGCGGGATGCATATTCCGCGGAATGGGGTGCACGTTTATGCGTCTTCTCACATCGCGTGGGACCTCTTCCCTTTGGTCAATTGTATAGGGCAGATTAACATGGATTTTATCGAGCAGTTCTCTGCCGGGTTTTGTGAGTGCGAGCCGATTCAGTTGTGAGAACCATTGTGCTTCCCACATCTCTTTGAGGGTATTATGTACTCCTAGAGCCATGAGCTTTGCTGTTGGCGTGGAGTTTGGTAGCCCCAGTGCCGTCTTGTAGGCTTTCCTGATGAGTACCTCCAACTTTTCAATTTCCGACCTGGAGAGGTTAAGGAATGCCGTCCCGTACATTATCCGAGAGATCACGAAAGCTTGCACTAAGCGGATGGTGTCCCTTTCCTTCATGCCATGGTGTTTATTTCGGATACGATGTATCATGCGGAGGATTTGCTCGGTGGATGTTGTAAGCTTCTTCATAGTGGTGGTGTTCTGTCGCCCCTGCGGGATATACTGCCCTAGTATCTTGATCTCCGTGGGTTTCTGTACTGGGTGGTTCTCTATATACACCGAGATGTTCTGCGCTAGGGGTGTCCTCGGGTTCTTCAGGATTAGCAACTCGGACTTTTCCGGCGCACACTGGATACCTCTCTCCCTGGCGTACCGGTCCACCGTGTCGGCTGCTGCTTGAAGACGCTCCTCGATCTCGGCGTCACTCCCCGAGTTGCACCAGACAGTGATATCATCCGCATATAATGTGTGTTTGACGCCGGGGATTTCGGAAAGAAGGCCTGGTAGATCTTTCATAGCCAAATTGAACAAGAGGGGTGACAGTACCGCCCCTTGCGGAGTTCCCCTCGGGCCTAGAGTGATGGGATCTGATTTTATTCCACCGAAGTTTATAGTGGCTTGCCTGACTGATAAGAAGTTTTTGATATAGTTGTAGGTTCTTGCGCCACAGTTGGTATCGGCGAGGCTTTGCAGGATGTTTTTATGTAGAACGTTATCGAACGCTCCTTTCAAATCAAGTGCCAGGATGGCCCTTGTCTGTGACTTGGGAGGTGTCTCAAGGAGGTCTTTGTACAGGTACAAGAGGGCGTCCTGTGTCGATAGGTGAGGGCGAAAGCCGAATTGAGTATTAGGTAGGAGGTTGTTTTCTTCTAAGTATCTACTCAGTCTCGTGTTGATGACCCTCTCTATGAGCTTCCCCAAACACGAGGTCAGCGATATCGGTCGTAGATTATCCAGTTTAAGGGGTTTGTTCGCCTTCGGAATGAACCGAACCTCGGCTGTCTTCCAGGATATTGGTAACGTTCCTGTAGCCCAATGCTGCTCGTTGAAGCATTCCACCAGCGCGGTGATGGTGTCATCGCTGAGGTTAAATAAGAGCTTCGCTGTTATTTGATCTGGACCTGGAGCTGCATTTTTTCTCATGGCCGCGATTTCTGCTTTGATTTCTTCTTTCGTGAGTGGGAGGTCCAGCTTGGGATTTGGCAGTCCAGGATACTCCGGCTGTGCCACGACTTGGTCCGTGCACAGATACCTGGTCTTGAGCTTTTCGATCAACTCTGTGTCCGTACCCGGGGTGGTGTGTACGATCTTCGTGAGCCTGTCTTTAGTGGCCGACTTGCTGCTGCTGGGGTCGATTAGGACACGTAGGAGCTTCCAAGTCTTTGACACACCTAGCTTCCCCTGAATACCATCGCAGAGCGAATGCCAGTTCTGTCTGGTTAAGGATATGGCATAGGATTCTGCCTTTTTGTTTATCTCCTCTATTTTTTTCTTGAGTTTGCGGTTAAGCCGTTGTCTGCGCCATCTCTTTGTCAATGAGTGCCTCGCTTCCCATAAATGTAGAAGGTGCGGATCGACCGCTGGGCAATCTTCTGTCGTGCAGACCTCTTTTGTAAAGGCTTTCAAAGAGTGCACCTCATCTTTAAACCATTCCTCTAGGTCGGTAATAGTATTTGCAGTAGATGCCTGGGCCTTTCTCCACCTGTCCCAGTTCGTAACTCTTGCGATACCTATTTTGCGCTTGCACGCGTTTGTGCTTATCTCCAGAGAGAGTATGAAGTGATCGCTTCCCAGGTGCTGTTCGGTATTCTTCCAAATGGCGTTTTGTATGTTCTTGGTGAACGTCAGGTCAGGACATGTATCTCTACTGACACTGTTTCCCAGCCTCGTAGGGTAAGTGGGATCGGTGAGGATCGATAACCCCTCTTGCGCCACTACTTCTTCTAGTTTTCTGCCTTTCGGTGTCGCCGCCGGGTAGCCCCATGAAGGGTGTGGTGCGTTGAAGTCGCCTCCAATCACGCAGGGGGCATGGCCCGCTAAGGTCAGAAATTTCTTTATGAGGGAACCCAATTTTGCGTTCCTGTCTTTTGGAGGGCTGTATACATTCAATACGTGCGTGCTTGCCGCTCCTCTCTGGAGAGGAAGAATAGTTATATAGCAGTGCGCAACATCCGGCTCGAAAGTGTCGTGCAATATGGCAGTGTATAATTTGTGCACTAACGTGGCAGTTAACTGGTCGTGCTGATAAGTCACACAGTCTTGGAGCTTCATAGGCATTAGGTGGGGTTCTTGAATTAGGATAGCTGCCGGTGGGTCAGATTCCTGAGATAGAAGGAGATTAAGAGCAGCCTGCTTTCTCCTGTATCCCCGGCAGTTCCACTGCCAGATCTTTACTCTAGGTTTGGCTGGCATGTTGAATCCGTATTGGATGGTTCGTCCACGTGCATTGTACGAGCGAATTTCGACTTATGCCTTTTATACGCAGGTTCCTTCCGAAGTCCAGAAATTGCCGTCTCCGTGTATCGTCGGTTGTTTGCAATCTGATTTCGAATGTCTTGGAATTGAGCGTTCACATAAATTGGAAAAGCTTGAAACTCCTCCTTGAAGGACCTCAGTTCTTGGATGATTTGTTGGTAGACCTCGCCTAAGGCAGGCTGGGAGCTAGGTACTGCCTGCTGTTTTTGGTTTTCAGGAGGCGGCTGAGCTACCGGCGTTATTGCGTTAGTAGTTGCTCGCTTAAGCTCTTGGTTTTGGATTGTTAAAGCGGTCACTTGTTTTTTCAGACTTTCTATCTCGTTTTTGAGTGCTGCTAACTCCGTGTTATTCTGAGGGGAGGAGGAGGGAAGGGGAGGCCATTCTGCAAAGCTCACCTTCGAATCTGAAAGCTGGCCCGAGGACGTCTTCTTCAGCGCCCCGATGGGCTTGTTGAGGTTCTCCTGCCCTTGTTCTTTACCCGCCTCCACTTGACTGGCGTTCTGGTTGGAGCCTGTTGCCCGGCGTCTTGAGCTCGAACGGCCGCGAGAGGCGGAACGAGAGTGGGAGACTGATGACGACACTCCTCGCCGTCGCGATGTAGGCTGCCTCTTCTGCCTCGTCCTGCTCCTGCCTTCTTGATCTTCAAGTTTTGTTGTTGATGACGCGTTTGATGACGCGGTACTAGTGTTCTTGTTCAGCGGTCTCTGGAATTTCTCCTTGCAGTCTTTTGCGTAAGTCTTGTGTGGACCCTTGCACAGCGCGCAAACGGGTGTACACTCGTGCGTCTCATCTGGACTCGGCGTTCCACAGGTTTGGCAAGCAGCCCCCTTGGGTTTCGGGCAGACGTCTGCTCGGTGACCTGGCGTTCCACAGTTGATACAAGCAGCCCTCGTTTTACGGTAGATGTAGCAGCGGCGCTCTGACCACCCGTAGTTGACCGTGAAGGGAACCTTCTGCCCGGCGAAGACGATGACTGCCGACGTAGTCTTGCCCAGTCGGCGCGCTCCCAGGATTGTATGGCTGGGTGAGGAGACGTCTTGGAAGATAGAGTCATTACTCACTTCAGGCTTGATATTATGTATTACACCCCTGCAAACATCCTCTGGCAAGGCAACGTAGGCGGTGATCGTTATACTCTTGCCGTCGAGGTACAGACAATTAAGCTTGGCGAGACGGAACGCGTCTTCCTCACAGTGAGTACACACCATTATAATGTTCTGCTGGCTAACAACGCGCAGCGTTGGCTTTTCTTGTAGAGGGGTGTTGAGGGCTGCTTGGATCCCTAATTCGAGATCGTAGGAGCGTGGAGCCACAGATTGCAGATCCACCGTGGTTTTAGGTCGGATGATGACTTTGTATGGAAAATTCTTGAGACTCGGTAGACGCGGAGGTCTCGGTGCAGGAGGCTCTCGGCGTTCTTTCTTCTCCTGCTCTTCCTTGGGAGGTGTGGATTTAGCTTGCGCCGCTCTGTCGTTGTTGCGCCGGGACCATATGTTCCAGCCATGGCTGTTGTCGTCCTTCGGGAGATCCTGCGGGGGCATCAGCTGCTGCTGGGATGTTGGTACATGACTGAAGTCCATCTCCGTCGGGTCGTAGCCTCTTAGAGAATTCATCGTGGTCGTGGCAGTCCTGGATGAAGCGGGAGCACTCACTGGCGAGCGTCGTTAGACCCGCGTTGCGCGAACGCTATGCCGCGCATCCGCGGGCGCACCGGCGTCTCCGCGGCGATAAGGCACCCCAACCCCTTGGCCGTTAGGGTTAGCGCTCCTCACGGGGTGACGAGAAGTAGACAGGCTGTAGCGCCGAAAATGTGGCACTCACAGGCTCACTGGTGGTACCAGGCCGTGTCAGGCGTTGAAGGCAACTCGTGGATGATAAATATATGGTGATCCAATATTCTAATCCGCCACAATCGAAGATTGTCAACGGAGCCCATGAATCGTACGTCCGCTCGTGACGAACGCTTGCAGCGCCCCTCCTCGGGCGAAGACAAGAACTCAATTTGTGCATGACTGCTTCCACGTTTTCATCGCTCTCTCCTTCTCATAACATTTGCGCGTGCGCTGCTCCGGGAGTGAGCTCACCGTTGTACTCAAAACGGATATAAGGCAACTGCTAGCAGAATCAGCGTGAGAATCGGCTTCAATTCGAATGGCAGGTTGATTGTGAAGGAGCATTGGACTCGAGCCTTCGGGCTCCACCAGTCCAGAGCATTCACCGGCGTTGAGAGACACGCAAGTGCGAAGACAGCAATGAGATCTTTGAAACAGGTCGCAGAATGTGCCGCGCGCGTGAGTCATGTGCGACATTCATAGCGCCTTGATTCTAACAGGACGAATATCTGCCAACCAACTGTACACTGCCATTAAAATATTGAACTTTACGCATGTTGCTCAATTTGATAAATTAAGCGAAGAGTGCCATAAATTTTCTCATGCTTTTATGTCTGCCCCTTTCACCTCTTCCTTCATCTTTTCCTTTTGGACATGGTGCAGATGTCCTGTCACTGTGGGACAGCTCCCGCGCTTTTCATTACGTATATCTGGCACGGCAGCTGAATGTAACCAAGTTTTAAAAAAAACGAATTGGTCAGAAGAGTGGAACCACTTGCGTCCTGTTGAGAGCCGCATGGCCTAATAGGCAGTTTTGTTTTTACTCTGGAACCTAATATTTAGTAAAACTAATTAGCTAACTTTTCATATAGATTGTTACGTGGCGGCCAGCCGAAGAAAGAGACACGATGATCGATGGCAATGAGATGATTTAATGGCTGCTGGCTTAGCGCGAGTGCTCCTGCCCGCATCACTGCACAGTTCGTCGGCTTCTTCGTCAGAATATGTATTGTTATCGAGAATAAAGTGCCAAAGCGTTAGTGGCAAATCACTTTAAAGAAGAGCCGGCTAGAAGTGATGCACCAAGGTATCAGTCACGTGGCTTTTTGGCCGGACTTAAAAGGGCTGGGAAGGGGGTTCTAATAAAGTTGCGTCATGCCTGGGATATTGATCACGCCGCCTCACTAATAGTGTCCAGCAAAGATTTTTTTTAAAATGCGCTATGTAGAAGTTGAGTTATCTGTAGTTAAAATTTTAATTTCAGCGTATTAGCGCCTTTCCCTCTCTTGTCACTTTTTGCACGCTGGAAGGCAGGCGATCCTTCGCCGACTTCCCTCTGGGAGCAGAGCTTCCCGACCCGCCGGAGATAAGCGGCTTATTGGCCGCAGCGAAGGTAGCTGCCTGACGTCTGAAAGAATCAAACCAATGGCCGCCTCAAACCTCGTCTACGCAGATGCGGGTGACGAAGGAGGGTGCGAGCATGAAAGAGTCGCCCGGAAGGGCTCGCCCACTTTGACGCGCGATTGTGGGTCGTCTGCTGCGTGTAGAAGGGTATTATTTGGTTCTGGTTTTCATGGAAATACATGCAGTGATTAAGTGAGTTAATGTGCTCTCCTCGGAAGGCGTTTCAGAGCCCCTTAAAAGAAAGCCCACAGAATACAAAACCTTTCACTCGACAGCGATGCAACTTCAGCGTCCAAGACGTGTCTAGAGATAAAAGTCCGCTTTCCACCGCAGTGCTGTACCCGACTGGACTTTGCATGCACACTGGACGAGAGATATATGCTCCAACAGCTGTCACGTGGCAGCTTTTGTACTTCGTGGGATTTCTTTCTGAACCGATAATTACAGCTCTGCAAATAGTCCCGTGGTGCAAAATTGGCACCCAACTGTTTTATTAATATGATCTGCAACTTCTGAATAGACTATTTATTCATTAAATATTTAAAAAGTTACCTCTACTAGTAAGTAACTTGTGAGCACGAAAAAAATAGTGCAGACTAGGCCACGCTACTCGACAGAAATCGGTTGGTCTTACTGGGCTAGAAGACTCCGTCTTTTTTAAAAACTTAGTTGCTTGTAGCTGGCACAGCCGCTGTAACCCCTACGCAGATGCGCACTCTAGCTATGCGGCGTCGGCAGAGAGAGTACTCTCGTGCCTCCATCTGTACTATGAATAAAATGTGACGTCGAAGCGCTAGAAAGTTTCTACTATAATTTCATCGTAATGCAACCGTTACATACTTATTTTAATCTGTCATATCTCTCTTTCCTGACTCTTTGTAGCTCGTCGATGTCGTTGCCTCCACGACAGCAGCAGCTCCTCGACGATGCTAAGACAACCAGTCCATCCTTCGTTTCCCCTTCACCCGAGAAAGTTGACTCAGTGCCAGCCATGGCTGACGCTGATGCCAGTAGATGGGGTCCTGCAGAGCCTGCGGTGCCGGAGGCAGAGACTCAGTGGCGGCTTCCTTCGGCAGGCAACAGCCTCTGGCGGCTCCGAACAAGATGCTGCTTCATGGGTTCAGTCTGCAGGCGCTGCAGGTGGCGACGGCTGGCACCGGGAGCAGCGCTTCCGCCTTCCCTCAGGAGGCCTCACAGTGGACTGTCCTGGGAAAGCCAACTTTACGTTCTCAAGCAACGTGCATGACAGCCGCCCCTGGCGAAACTTAGGCAAGATACTCGCGAAAGAACATTTTCCTCGAGTATTATTTCACGGCGCACACAGGCTCCCTCAGCAAGTCGACGAGATATTCTTTAGGCAATAATTTGTTGTTCAGTAACTTCGGAATTTTGATGCGTTCGGCAGTAAAGGCACCCGATATTTTCTTCCATCAGTTAATGGTTTGCGATTGTCACACAAATTATCTACGTACTAAACTATGTAGATTGGTAGGAATCCTAAGATAATCTGAGAAGCTACTGCCCCCTTCACGAATGGGCTTGTTTAAACTCTCTGTTTTTATCACACGGTCACTACTGTATTTTTTGGTGATAGTACAAAGCAACCAATCCGTGAGTTCGAGATTGTGCATAAGAAGAGGAATACTACTGCTTTCTTTAAAAATAGGACATGAAATCAGGTCTTCTTTATGAATATAAGCGTTAACGCCTCTTATACATAAATTGCATAGGCAGATGGAAAATATCAGCAGCAAAAGCAACCTGACAGAACACATTTCCCCCCGTTCCATAAGAGTTAGTGAAGTCTAATATGCACCGATTTCACGTGCCCCAGTTATGGTCTACAGACGCTGGAGTCTAGTCGTTCGAATATACTTACAAATTTAAGCTTATATTAGACAACCTCCGCTTGTTACCGAAGAGCGTGTTTTGTTTAGTTGAGGTAAAAGACGGTTTTATTTATTCGTTTCATTTTATTAATTCTCCCCTGAGTGATGACATGCCTTGAGGATGTTATGGCATCCTGCTGATATTAGTGGGTGTCCGGCGTGCGGCCTTATCGGATCCGAACGAAGCCAGAAGAAACGGCCGGCGCGTTGTGTTTCTATGTGTGTGCTTGTCGCTCAGCAGCGCAGGACGAAAGACACCCCCCCCCCCCCCCGCCCCCCGAACAGCAGTTACGGGCGCATCATTGGTGTGTTCGTGTGCGCGCGCACGGGCCGGTCCTACGTGGCACAGAACTAGCCGTATGCACTGACCGAGGTGGCGGCAATTTGGCGCCTTGTACAGAGATGCTGGCCCTTGCGAAATACTCCTGAGAAGGGCGTCGCCCAATAAGACCAAGGTCTGCGCGCCGCCTCCGTAACGACGGGAACCAGCTCAAGATGCCTTCGCAGGGAGCCGACCGAAGGGAGCAGCGGGGAAGCAAGGACGAGGGAGAGCGAGCTGGAAAGGAGGACCGGGAAGAGAGGAAAGAGGAACGAGGATAACGGGAGAGACGGGTGATGGATGCCGAGAGGAGAGGCCGCATCCCGACGGCAGAATGGCGTCACCGCAATTGTGAATGAATGTGAATAAATTAGCCACTATGTAATCGGAATGTTCGGTGTGGTCTGGCTCAATCGGGAGGAGAGGAAAACAAAATAGAGGAAGGAGGAAAGAACCTGCCTGGCTGTGGGCTGCATTGATCTTGCGCTTGCCAACTTTCAGGGCAGGAGGGGCTCGTCGAGGTGTATCACACGCAACTTTTTCCCGCTCTCCTCACCACGTCATTAGTCGATATTCTGTGATGCGCGGTGGAAATAAACTGAAACAGCTGCGGTATGTGTCGGCATACCGTAGCATAATCTTCGCAGATTTCATCCCCAATTGAGAACTACTCGCTTTGTTGCCTGTGAGACTGCTTTTGAGTGCTGGAACACAACGTAGATGATTTCGTTCACTTACTACGACCTCTACAATGATCGCGCTGTGAAACGCAGTTTCGTGCGTCATAAAATATACGTGACAGTTTCATGCAACGACGAAAACAAGATGGATGACGCTATGGGCGGAAACGGGAGACTGTTAGCCACAGCAAGAGTTGCGGCACAACCAACAGCTCTCACTTTGAAACGTCTTTCTGCACGCAGCTCACAGAGCGCCAATGGCATAGGCGAAGCAAAGAAAGGCGAGGGCGTCGGTTGTCGACAAACAATGCTTCGCTTGTGGCACCTGCCACGGTAAAAAGTTTCCTCCATGACAGACTGACGAAGGACACAAGTGCACTTCTCGTCCTGAAACCTGCAGCAACCATCTGTTGCGAAAGGGGAAAACATGTCGGCTATGACAAGAAATAAATTAGGAGGAGTAAAAACGTTTGGTCAAATAGGATTTCTGAAAGCTGGCGGTTTAGTTGGTGTGCACAATGCGATATGTCTCCTGAATGACAGGCGGACTGCTCCGCAAGCTTTTGTAGATTCCAAAGAGGCAATGAATACCTACAGTGTTCTGCCAACCGTTTTTCACAGTAATCGCATTTCTGTCGCCGCTAAGAACATAAAAATCATCAGTGAAAGAAGAATTGTGCTTGTAGTCGTTTAATTACCGTCACCTTCATACTGACGCGGCTTGTGAGCTCCTGGTTTAAAAGTAGATAATTTTTGTATAGAGAAACATTGAAGAAGGTACCGCATGCTAAGGACAGAGGGTCAGAACTAGTAGTATCCCCAATGTAGATAGCACCCTGAAGGCAGATGACGGAGGTCAGCAGCCGACGCATGTTAAAAGGAGCATAAGCTTTGAAAAATTTGATAATCGGACTGCAAAACAACATCAGCACATAAAAAATGTGTGCGAGTGTACCATCTGCAAACAAGATATTTTGCTTTGAGGCGCCTTGTAGAGCGGTTGACACGAGAAAATTTCCCTAGTCGCCCATCGTCCAGAAACGGTTGTAGCGTAGGGCCCGACGTGATAGGGCCTTATAGAAGGTAAGCTGGGAGCTGTAAGCTTTACATGCCGTAGTCGCGAATGGACACTGGATCGGCATGAGAAGTACAACACGGTGTGTCATGTAGCTGAGTGACAGGTTGTTGTATGACCAGCTGAACATCACAATATTGTAAGTACAAAATCAGCCAGGCATGAGGTGCTGCGCCATAAAATACCCTTGTAGCTTGTAGCGTGCTAGCATTGTCTATAGACATAGACATAGGCATAGACACAGCGTTGTTTATGGCACACTGGAAAAAAATATAAGCAGCGCGCATGAGCAGTATAGATGACTCGAAACCAGTGCGATGTCTTCGATGCACCAGCCACCGGAGCCGAAAAAAACACCAAAGCTGGCGCAGGTTCATCACAGAATATCGACTAACGACGCGGTGAGGAGAGCGGGAAAAAGTTGCGTGTGATGCAGAGTCCCGTAAAGCAGCGAGTGGCTGTACGCTGCCGGGGCTACTCGCGCCAGCTGTGTGTTGGTTCCGAGTACATGGATAAGCTCAGAGGGACGTCAGGATTGCAGGGCTTGCGATAGGCAGGCGTTGCGGGGTTTTGGGGAGGGGCGAGTGAGGTCGGTAAACCTCAATGCAACACAAGTCTATTTCGGCTCACGTTCCGACATCAAGGAAGAAGTGGAGCCACTGGGTGTATCCTGGTTCAAGGTGTACTTGGGAACATCGCATGTCAAAACAGACGGCGCAGCACAGATTCACCTACCTGCTCGTTTGAAACATAAATGTTTCCAGATGTTGCCCCTATGTTCTCGCCCTTACGAATTAGTGAAAGAGTATAACACGAGGGCGGTGGGACCACTACCTCCAAACTTTACAGAAACTGGGTGATGTCTTTACTCCACTGCACTATTTAAGTCAAGGAATCAGGGCTTGCAGCATCCATCATTTCCTTTTCTTCCCCGTCTTCCAGGTTCGAGATGCGACGTGGGATGCTAGGACCTTGTGCGCCTCGGATTCCGCATCGCTGTTAACATTAACACGTATAAGTTTTCTGAAGTTTTCTGAACATCATGTGGGTCATCTTACTGTAATACTTTGCTAAAAAAAACTTCTTTTTCGCTTAGCGAAACTAATGGTCGTGTCATTTTATTCGACTGAACGACGTTGTTAATCCTGTTGGGTGGCAACATTAATCTTGCAATACCAGCTCTATTGACACCCAAATGCGTTCTTAGACTCCTTCCTACGTGGTCGGCAGCATTCACAGCATCAGCGTCGCAGGGCCCACAGCTACGAAGTCCTCACGCGCTGTGAGCAACGATGGCGCGGTATCTTAAAAACACACTTTGGTGACACAACCATATTATCGCTATAGTGCTTACGGGTTTAATTGAGTCACCTCATCAAGGCGCTATCAGGGCTCCCGATTAAATTCGGCCACGTGCACCGAAACCGTAGTGCAGGGCCGTTTTTACTCTACGCCACAATAAAAATCCAATGGGCGCGGCTGGGTTCGAACCTCAGACATCGCGTAACTCTGCAGCCACAAAGTCACACAATGCGGGTAGAACGCGAAGTCGTTCGACTAACAAGACGGATCCGAGGTCACTCAACAAAAACGTGTAGCACATATTTTATTTTTCTGCAAAAGCTTTATGTTATCTGACTGTGTCAGTGTGTGGAGAATTCAAGTTTATTGAACATTAGCATACAAGCAAAAAAATTGCAGGGGAAAACCGCCGGAGGGACGGCTAATGCAAAATAACATAACTTAATAATACTGAGGCAGTGGCCAGTAGTTTCTCTCACATGAATATAAGATCATCTCTATAATAACAAACAACATCGTTATTAAAGAAGAATAAAGTATTTTATTTAATTTAGAGAAAAACTCGAACCAAGTTAACACAACACGGCGTTTCGGAACCTACTCGCTTTCATCATCAAGCGTGACTGCGGGCGAGTTGCAGCTGCGGAGTATAGTCAACCGCCGGGTCACTAAACATAAACCATGGGTGTAGGAAGAAGAAAGTCTACTCGGAGTGCTCAGCCTCTTACCTTGGAGAGTCAATAATTTTACAGAAATAATGGTGCAGCACAAAGCTTATGGTAGACAAATTAACAGGCATCGAGGCGCGATGGCAGTGTAGTGCGAGGCATTTCACCGCTGGGTTGACTTTGACAGAACCATCGTGCGGGAGGCCGAGCCACAAGTGCGCAGGAGGATCCTACTTAGTTTATGGTACAATCAACAGACCAGAGAGAATGTTAACCGCTTCCTCGGAATCCGTCCTTCTTCCTACACCCTCAGTTTACGTTCATTCCCCTTGCGCTACTTGTTTGCACCGTTCAGTTGGCTATACGCCGCAGCTGCAACTCGCCTGCAGTCACACTTGATGTAGGAACCAAGTATACGCTCCTTAACGCCGTGTTGTCTGAACTTGCTTGGCGTTCTTTCATATTTAGATGAAATTTGCTTCCCTAAGCCAGCCCGTAGAAAGTTTTCTTTAAAAGTATGAAGTAGCATATTCGCAAACCATGGCGAGGAGCGACAAGAGGGGAGTATAAAAATAACTAAATATAACAAGAAATATCGGCATGGTGCGTAAAAGGTAACCCACAATTTATAAGGCCAAGTAGATCTTAGTATGATTAAGGAAAACATAACTGCCGCACAATCATGTTTTGTGGGGTAAGAAATTTCATATCTTAATACCGTTGCACATTGTGCATGTTGGGGATAATTTTCCATGAATAATGCACACATTTAGGAGAATATTAAGACGCCAGGAAACTCTACCATCATTACTATTGTTAAAACAGCGGCTGAGCAAGACTTATAGTTGTATATGAAAACTCTATAACTCGATCAGCAATACCTGAACAATTTAGTTTCAGAAATTGGCAAAGAAGCATAGTAAAGTGGCATGGAATAACAGAAAAATGTGCTATAGGTCATCAGTCAAACTACATGGCTTTTGAGACGTTTCAGAGAATAGAGGCGAGTGGAATGTGCGTTGCCCTAGGCAGAAATACAGCAATAAAGATGGCTGCGATGGCCAGCACAGTAGAGTGAACGCAGGATGTGGGGCTGATATTGGCGAGTTTTCGTTACAACGTGAATGATAAATGATATTTTTGGAGAAGAAACAGGACACGAGCGTATATCTTGAGGCTCTTATCTAAAAATATTCTGAAGCAAGTGAGGCTCTCACAAACTATCAATTATTGGTCATTTATTCTTGCTGATGAAGACGTATTAGTGCCGTTTTCAGGTGAATGCAATTATATGTAAGTTGTTTTCAATGAATAGAAGCGCGCAAAACGAATTGGGGAGTACAATACATGCTACAAAGAAAACCAGAGCACATATGACCTTGAAGCGTCCGCTTGCATCGTTACGGAACTGTTAGGAGGCTGCGATATACCAGTGCAACGAAGATGATCTTCTTAAGCTCTCTTCATCGGGGTCGCAACATTCATGCTATAAGCAAGGCGAAAAATTGATTATAACATGCACCGACAACTATTTAACAAGACTGATTGACGTAATCAAGCACGTTAATACTGGTCAAGAGTCAGCACTATACTCGTTGATCAGTAACCCCATGGGCCACATTTTGTACTTCCTAATACTGTACCACGCGTTCAGGAAAGCCATGGAGATTGCCACAGCCAGCGGCCCATATATTGGGAATAAAAGCAAGTGAAGTAGAATGCCGCTGTTTCAATCGGCTTACAGCTCCGAAGAAGCAGTCTTATCCCCGGAGCCGCGTGTGTAAGCTGTTGGTATGTTAGCAGGATATTTTGTTCACTCGGTACTTGTGCACTAACACTATTCCTCCTAATTTTACTAAAACGTGGTCGCCCAAACGAAGTTTAACGCAGCAGAGATCTCCCATCATTTATAGAGCGGCACATGAAGGTAACAATGTACAGGCGCCCAAATAAGTGTCTGAAATATAGAAGTCACAAAAAAGCTGAACTCTCTTGTTATCGGGAGGCGCTTTCTGGCATTGACAAGTGAACTGCACAGCCGTGTGCAGAGCTTACCCTTAAACTCTTTATTGAGTGCTGAGACTGCCAAGGAATTAAGTGTTTTTGGAGTTGACAAAACTGTTTGGACACCTGAAACTACCCTGTGGTGGCGACTGTAGTGCATGCAAGTGGTATTTTTGAGAAGAATAACCACGGCGTTACTAGCAGCCCATATCGTTTTGTGAGCATCGTGCGCACTATATTTTTCTAAACGCCACAATGTCATCTTAATAGAGGGCGAAACGTTACTGTTGGGCCTGGACATGCAGCTAGGATTAGTTGTAGCGTCTTACCAGGAGACATTTTTTCTAGTGGATTTTCCATGCGCTTGCCCTTCCGGTCAGGCTAGGGCGTCAAGACGGATTAAAAAACTAGGGCGTAAATCCCATTGCAGTAACTGCAGTCATTGCGAAAATACCCTCGGCTGGTAAGAACATCCGGGGCATACACAAAACAGCCTGACTCTTTGATGCCGGAATGTTTTGCCGTGCTACCTGCCAGGTTGGAAGATGATAGGTGTCTGAAGGGGGCCGCACATAAACTGCTACAGAGTGCAGAATCTCGGCAGAATCTTGTAGGCATGCTAACTAGGACAGAACTAACAAAGTAGGAAGTACAATTTACGCAGTTGATGACATAATCGTAATTTTAAAACGTATAGGAAACATGCGATAACACTGGTGGCTACTGAAGAGTCTCTCCGTTTTGTATCCAGGAAGTGTAATTGCGTTATAAAAGAGAGCACAAGAAACCGAAAGAGCATCGCCGATTTTTGGAGATGAAAAGATGTCATTGAAGACCGATGGAAAGGGGTTTCCTCGCTTCACAGCCCGACAAACTTCAAGGTCGTAGCGACAGCACACCCGACGTGGATGGAACAAAGAAGACACAAAGCAGCACGGTTGCGAATAACATTAAATGGCAAGGTTTTTATCACGGAGCAGTTGAGAGAAGCACCAATTTCAATTCAATCGCTAGTTGGCTTAGAATGACTCTATCTGGCACGCATGCTTCCGTAAAGCTGTTCTAATTGCAAGCATGTACACAAGAGTCTGTGAATTAAGATTTTTTGAAAAAGGATGGGTGTTAGAAAGAGAATAATTTTTTTTATTTTTGTTCACTCGGTACTTGTGCACTAACACAATGCCCCCTAATTTTACAAAAACGTGGTAGTCCAAACGAAAGCCTAGCGCAACAGAGATAGCCAGTCATTTAGTGAGAGGCACGTGAAGGTAACAATGTACAGGCACCCAAATAAGTTTCTGAAATATAGAAGTCACAAAAAAGGTGAACTCTCTTGCCGAAACTGGGCGTGAAGCGAATGAGCTGAGAAGTTATCAGGCGAGTCACATTTCCCCTGAAAGTAGTTGGGGAAGGCATTGGAGAGGCATATTGCTAAACGTTGATTTCTTAAGGCGCCAAACGGCTTTATAGAATCTGAAACAAAATGTTGGCAGTCTTGCGGCCTCAGGCAAATGATGTGGCAGAAACAGGGAAACAGATGAAAAGGAGAGCTTAACCTTGCCTTAATATCACGCGCAACGTGGGCGCAAGTGCCGTAGGTAGCAAGAAGGGAGAAAGGGAACCACCGCGCTTCAGAGGCAGCCGAGGTCAAGTAAAATGTTCGGAATGCTGCCGATACATCGCGGTCTACAGCAGGATGGCCCCGAACGAAGGGCAGCTTGCGCGCTGGCACACGTGAGTCGCGGCACATAATGCGTTCCTGCAGCAGGCCTTTTCAGCAGCCATAGACATCAGTGCCATTTGTTTTGTTTGTACAGCCTTAAATAACAACAAAAGTCATATAAAATTGGCGGGATTTATGCGTACGGGTTTTACTTCGCGGCCGAAATAGGGCCAACGCAATGCAGCTGCCAGCGCGATTCACATGAGGACAACTGAATTTCTATGTCTCCTCCTGTTACGCTTACGTGATTGCAAGAATATAAGTGGAAGTTTGAAATGTTTATTTTGCAGCGCCAATAAATACGAAAGAAGGTACCGAAAGAGCAAATCCGCTAATTCGCCTCTAAACAATAGTAAGAAAATCTGAAGACAATCATAATGAGGAAAACCGCACAAAAACAAATGCACAAAACCTGTTCCATGCAGAACTTTGTTCATTTTCGTCTATAAAAAATTAATAATTTTGTCCTCGACTGATCACAACGTTTAACCGCAGGCGTCGTCTCAAAAAGTGAGAGGAAGCAGCACAGGCCATCCAGCGAGTAGTAGTTCATTTAGGCGATGAGCAGTTTGCTCGATATAAGCATGGCCATAAGACGCTGGCATGTTTTAAGCCGCGCTAAAACAGTCGAAAAGAGTTTCATTGATGCATGACGGGCATAATGTCAGGCTTCATTTGGAGCGTAGTATTTAGCTAGATTGCTCAGACGCCGCAACGAAATAGACATGCAAGCCCTGAGGAGTGGTATTGTCATATGTCTAGGACAAATGCGGAACAAGACAGAGGCTGAATTCTTTACTTCCGGCGATCTTCTACGTATACCAGTAGAGCCAGCTACTAGCAGCTGTACATGTGGGACCTAGGCTTGTTGGCACATGGCCGTCTATTGGGTGATGGCGCACAATAAATGAAGGCAAAAGAAAACACATGAACGAGGTGTTGCATATGAAAATATAATTTTTGAAGCAATACATATAGGACAAAGTATATTAGTTGCGAAGGAAATACGCACTCTTAGACAGAAAAAGTAAGGCAAAAAATAAGGGGCGTCAAAAATACAGACTCCGAGCGGCCCAACGTAGGGCCCCGCCTCTCGAGTCAGCCGTGGAACGTGGAGGAATCGACATCTTGCCCTTGGTGCGCTCGATGAAATGCCTGCCTTTTTCCCCCCAACAGCTGCTGCAAGGACCGCCCACACTCCAGTTGCAGTTTCCCTTTCGCTCAAGTGCTATGGGCGTAGATGTTGGACAAGGCAGTCAGGCATCCTACGTCCCTATCCGCTGTGGATCCCTGAAAAGCCTGGATTATGAAGAGCAGTGATTTTAATGGCGGCTCAGCGCTAGTCACTCTCAAGTCAGGCGCTATGACGCTACATGCTCAACGCTTTATTGCTGGAGATCTTCGCCGTGTTACAGTCAGGCAACTGCCATCTTGCCATCTACAGTGCTTGTGAATTTAGCCTAGTTGTACAGGCAGGCGGGAATGAAACGCGGAGAGCGTCTATGAAGAGAGCAAAACAGTTTACCTGTTTTCTTTCAACTCCACTTTATTCCTAGCCTGATTCATGTTTCTGGAAATAGGGTCAAGTGAAGTACACGATCATGAACCGGTTGCGTAGGAGTATCTCCCTGCAGTTCGGCATATGCTTGTTTCGTTTCACTGTTGAAAGGGAACAGCGCAAACACAGGACGAAGAGAAGAACGTACAACACAGACCCTGTGTTTCGTCCTGTGTTTGCGCTGTTCCCTTTCAACCATGTTAAACCAACTAGTCCGCAACAACACCCTCGGAAACTTCGTTTCATTCCGTCCTGAGTGTACATGTAATGCAATCAAAATATCAGTTGGCTGAATGAAATTAACCCTTCTTATCGGACTGACTAGTACATAATTTGAACTTTACATGACAGTGTAAACTGTACGAGGAGAAGGAAAGAGGTACTGAATACACGGCACAGATTTGCAGCTTTTATTCGGAAAAGATCAATTTTCGATACATACAGTAGAGATCAACAACGACAGAACATTTGTCACTTTGCGTCACAAAAAAAAAACAGCCGCATATGCACAAAAAAAACTCACGAAGAGATCACCTTAGATAACTTCTTGATATATAGACACGTATAGTAAATATTTTCTTCTCAGCCTATAGTCACGCGTATAGAAAAATGCTGTGTGGAACGTTTCTAGAGGGACATATTTTGTTAGTTGCCAGAATAGAGTATATTTTGTCATTGTCTGTTTAATTTACCCTTCCATTAATGATTTGGTTTGTTTATTCTCTTATTCTGCCGTTTCTTCGTTCCATTCAGAAGGGTTTTTGTAATGGACCTCTCTCTGTTTACAAACAATGTGACTTCAGGGGAGCAAGCGGACAAGGGGGCGCTTCGAAAGAAAGCACCCTCTCAGGTCCGGTCTGCTTGCTGTGCGGAGCGTCGCGAGCTGCGCGACGACGTGTATTTTCTTCCTGTAATTCTGCATTAACTGCATATAAATAAAGCCCAAGTATGCGACATTTCAGTACCCGGACCCATTACGAATGACAACTGGAAAATGATTTTATGCGCTCGGCGACCGTGCACTTCGGAGATAGCAGCCGTGGTGGCTGAGTGGTTATGGCGCTCGGCTGCTGGCCCGAAAGACGCGGGTTCGAACCCGGCCGTGGTGGTCGAATTTCGATGGAGGTGAAATTCTAGAGGCCCGTGTGCTGTGCGATGTCAGTGCACGTTAAAGAACCCCAGGTGGTCGAGATTTCCGGAGCCCTTCACTACGGCGTCTATCGTAGCCTGAGTCGCTTTGGGACGTTAAACCCCCATAAACCATAAACCAAACTTCGGAGATATTTTAGTGTGCCCATATAGTCAGAACAAGCCTTACCCGTGGGTGTGCGGGCACTGAAATCCTACCAATCGCTTGATAAGTATAGGACTTCACAATGGAAGGCATGCTAGCAAGATTGTTATTTCAGACTTAGGCAACGTTTACAGCATCCTAAATGCCCTTCATAGATGAAGACCCAAATAAGTGCTAGCGTGCTACAATTGGTCGCAAACGTCTTAAGGATCTTTATACATGCAAAGTAAAGTAATTGCGGTGAAAAGCTAACTGTGGTGAATTTCTTGGGAATCGAACCAAAGTTCCTTGGATTGCGACACGGGCACGTACGCTACGCACAGGCCACAAACTTTCAAGGGCGGTCGAACGGGCCAGTTGGTTTAAGCACTCGTTGGTTTAAGGGGGATAGAGGTGGACGTGGTGATTACGTTGTGATCTTTGACCTGGTGTTGTGTCTCAAGGACGCACTAATGCGTGCATAACTACGAGTATGCCCATTCGCAATTAGGGAATTCAAGAAGATTAATGTGATTTCTGCGAGGGTTCATTGTATTTGAACGGTTTGATGCCTGTGTATGTGTGATGTGTAAGGTGCGATTTTGGCATCACTAATCAGGGAAAGAGAGAGAGGTACAACCCCGCCGCAGGACTATCGAGTGGTCCCGACTAGGCCTCATCTGCCTGACGGAAAGTTTCAATCCGTCGCGGAGTCCGCCGAGGGGCGGTGTGATACCGTCCGTCATTGGAGAAAGAAGACCGCCCTCCCTATGCGCGGCTGCAGATTCGCAGCGGCAACCTGATAACGCTTGGCGTTGTACTCTTAGAAGCGAAGTTTAAGAGCCCTGCAAGTGTTTTAGCGTGTTCCTTTAAAACCATTTATCCCTATAACTTTTGGTTTCGTTTATTAATGCGAAAGCAGCACTAGGCTATGTCGGCACTGGACGTGTCCACAAAATGTCCGCAAAATTTGTTGCCGGATGTGATGTCATCAGTCCTGACCTGAAGAGTGGTGCGGGGAAGTATATAAATTCAATGATTAAACAATATCGAGTCAGAGTCATTAGTCATTGGTCATTAAAAATTGACAATAATCAATGACATTAATCAATGATCATAAGCAATGTCCTTAATTAACAACATAATTAATGCAACTATTAATGACAGTAATAAGCGACATTTATTAATGAAGAAAATGCCGATGGTAATTAACTGATTTATTAAGACCATGTGACGTCATCCGTAGGTCTGATGATGCCACGCCGGCAACCAATAAATGTACAGCAACAAAAAGTATACATCGCCCAGTGGTAGCATCGGAGATCGAAGAGTGACTGTCGGATCTTAACGGAGTGGGTAAGTTGGTGAAGAAAGGCTTCGACTAGGAGCCACCAACGTCGTGTAAAACGCTAATGCTTTCGCATTTCTCCAATGCAGTCTCTGAAGTGATTTATGAGTTTTATTTGTTTCAGGGATATTACTAGTTAACAGTGACTGCTGTGTTTTCCGATCATGTTTTTTCGAACAACTGATATTTTTCGCACGCATATGAGTCGAACTGTTTATGCTTGGGACACCACATTTCACGGGTCTCTTCTAAAAGCAACGTCAAAGCAATTAGCCCAGCTTGAACTTTTTCTCCCCGTAATACATTTTAAAAAGTGCAAAAAGCTACCCGCGCATTCTTGACTCTTTTTCTCAATATTTATTTCGGTGTCTGTCACTTTTGTCCTCTTTATTTAGAAAGCAGATTTTTACGCCTCTTTTGCAACTGGTTTTGGCATTGAAAGCAGGAGCTATTTGGCTCTGGTTATGCAGTTTTGCATGCATTCTCCTAAAGGCTGCACGGTAATTTGAAAAGCAAATAACTTCATAAAATACACTCGATACGTTTGCCGGCAGAGAGCTAGACCGCAGGTGATTGGATCTTCCAAGCCCCGAAAGCACGATTAAGAGATTCGCAAGCGGTGCGCGAGAAACGAATAAAGAAAGACCCAGTCACGCACCTTCAGTAGAAATTTGCATTGTTGTCAAGAGCGTTTTCATCTACTAAAGCCTAGATTCTGTCGACTGGGAAGCGAGCGGCCACCGCACATGAGTGTGTCCAGTGCACTTGTCGAGCATCTTTGGCTAAAGGTTTGATTTCGTTGTCTCTGGTACCAGGCTTCTGCGGGTTTAGGGGAATAAATGAGATAATGTTTACTGAATTTGGTGTTATGTTACTGCTAACTCAAGATCAATGCCACTTCAGCTCCTGACCCTGACCGAATTTATAATCACGTTTAAAAAAAGCTGATATTTCGGTTAAGTGTTGCTTGATAACGTTGTGCACAAATTCTCTTGAACTTGACTGAAAGCAGGAAAACGTGTGGTTACAATGCGCAAAAGTGAAATAAAGCAAACATAAGCAACTATAGGCATACGTCTCAAAGCATACTAATCTGCAGAATTATGGAGCACGTAATCTACACTTAACTTCATTGATCACTTTAAAAGCAATTACTTTTAATGCAGAACTGAACATGGATTCAGAATTGGGTTTTTGAGCAACACACCTCACAGAGTTTTCGAACTCATTACCGAATGAGATTAGAGCGGTAATCAAGTGTACTGCCTAACCTTCGACTTAAACAAAATCCTTTCATTCCGTATCCCACTGTCTCATAACACAGGAACTGTTTTCTCTTAAAAAACAGAATAACTTAATAGCACAATAACGGAGTATTTTAGTGAACGAAAGCTCGACAGAATGAATGCATCGGAAGCAAAAGTGCCTTCAGATGTCATGTAGAAGTCGGGTTTGGGGTCTCTTCACCTCTAATCTATGTAAATAATCTATCAGCAGATGTGTGCAGTTCTATTAGACTGTACACCGATGGCCGTTTAGTCTACCGCAGCATCAGTTGTGAACTTGATTCGGAACTGCTGCAAACGGATCTTGATTGTATTTTTTCCTAGTGTCAGGATAGGAAAAAGATCCTCAGCCTTTCATAGTGTAGCACAATCACGCTCACGAAAAATACGCCTTAAGATCGACAGCTATTTTCTGGGCTGTGTACGCGTGACTACTGCTTCATATTACAAATACCTGGGAGTTATGTTTAGTGACCTGTCGTGGAACGCCCAAGTTGATTACTTATTTTCCAAAGATAGCTACGCATTTAACTTTATCTGTCAAAATTTCTGATAGAGTTCCTCTTGAACTGAAGCAAGTGCTGTACCTGGCTAATGTCCGTCTAATATTAGAATATGGATATTTTGAATGAGATCTTTACTCGAAGCAAAACAGGACTGGGCTCGAGCGTGTGCAGAAACCTGCAGCCCTGCATGTTTCTTGTGACTATGATTCGCAATCATTCGGTGGGCAGCTACTAGGAAACAAGTAAATGTCTCGAATTGTCTATTTGCTATAACATATTTCAGAGCAGAAAAAGCTTTAATAAGCGCATATACATCAAGCCACTAACTTCAAAGAAAATCCGCTAATGCAGGCCTTTAGTAAATAGATAAAAATAAACTTACTGAAAACAAAACACGGAGGGAAAGCATTCACCAGAATATTTCACCACACTGTCTGCACTCACATTCACCACACTGTCTCCGCTTTTCATCTTTCTCTATTGACGGGCAGCATTTCATGTGAAACCTGCCATTCTTAGTGCACAAATGCACTGTTTCATTATCAGGGCTTTTGGTGCATCTTGGTCGTACCTTTTGTTTTTGTTTGGATGTGGTTTCTTATGTACGGTTCTTGTTCACCAATAAATATTTGCAGTGGTATTTTGTTAGCATCTTTAAAAGGAGTATTGCTGAAGTACAGGTGCCTGCAACATGTTGTTTAATTACGCACGCATGGATTACTATCGTGCTTGCACGTGGACTCCACCCTCGATGAAGCAGAAAGATGAAAATATCTATGACATGACCATAATGAAAGCTTTGTTGAGGGAAAGTAAATAATGTTGCAATTGATTTCCACTTGTGGCGTTTGATAATTTCCTTTATATGCGACATTTGACATTGCAAATAATTACGCTTTTATATTCCAGTTCGCTTTATCTAGTTTGTATTCCTTTTATCCAAGTCAAACAACCTACTCGCACCCGCGGAGAGGTTACAGGTTAGCGTTGGGCGAACTCACGATATGCGTCAGGGCGTGAGCGCTAACACTGCTAAAGCCACGCACGTGCAGTTATTTGCTGAATACTAGCGAAAGGCATCGCGATTGCCGCGAATGATATAAAAGCACACAGACGAGAAGCACACAATGCTATCGCAGTCAACCATAGACTGACCGGGGTGATGAAGCAAGGCACTATTTGGCGCAAAAGTTATGAGCAGCGCGCCCTTGGAAGGAGTGTTCAAGAGGCACCATACGGAGGGCAGGAGTCTCTGCTATCCACGGGCTTTGCGAATCAAATCCTCGACAATGATACTTGCTACTACTTTGAAGCTGACGAGAACGACTTATCCCATTCGTGTTTCCGACTCCCATGCGTGAACCCACCGCGACCATGGGCGCGCGCTCTCACGACAACTTTACTAGCTCGTGTTACGAGCGGACAATCCCGTATCGAGAAGCGCAGGCGCATTCCATAGCTGCGTCGAAGTATCTACAATGGTGGGATGCGAGCACGGGCACAGCAGAGTGACGTGCAGAAACGAGTCCTCACGTTGGCGGCACCTGCCGTGGGCCAGGAACACGTCCAACGCCAACAAAGAGATGCTCGGCCCGCATGCCCGTCGGAGTCGGGTAGGAGATCGAGATGGTGGCCTTAGCCATGGCGCCCGCTGTGGCCCTCAGGCGTCGTGAAAACCAGGCGTACGAGCTTCACGACGAGCGTGTTGGTAGCAGCGGTGGCGCTGTAATGCCGGCTCTCACCGCGGTCCCTCCTGCTTTCATGTCTGGAGGCTCCGCGGCGAACGCTGCGTCGTCGGTGAATGTTCGCCTCTCCGGGAGCCGACACTGCACAGTGTCCGAGAACATGTAGAATGAACCTTGGACGTCGCCGGCCTGAGGACTACGAGGAATGAGCGACATTAGGTTATCACATGCAGTCACTGAACCCATGGAGATTCAATATAAGTCCGCAACGTTTATGTGTTCGCTCAGGTAGGGCGGCGACGTCAGATAAGCTTGAAGCAGAGACTTCAGCGATGGCGCGCGGTCGTACCAAACTGAAACACGCACTGCGACAAGTCTAGGTGGCATATTGTGCGCTTTGCGTGTGGCCCAGCATAGAGAGAGCACTCTGATTATTGGGAACAGGCGCACTGGGGTTGCCGCGAAAATGTGCACTGCGCGCCGGCTATCTCGCAAAGCAGCACGAATTACCAGAGATTGGAAATTATACCGTACCACTTCGAACAGCACAGAGAACGCCGCGTACCAAAGAAGACAGTGTTTTTATTTCGGAGAATCCATGCCATGGCGTCATTCTGCACACTGGCTGCAAACATCGTCATGGTGTGCGTTGTCAATGCGTACAGCGAACTGAATTTCTTACATGTATCGGCGTGCGTACAGGCCTTAGCCGAGCAAGCTGCGCTTTCTCAGCGGTAGCCCCTATGCCACTTGTCAACAATGACTATCAGATATCCGGTGTCTGATCATTGCACGGTCACTATATGGGTGTTTCAATTGTAGTAGAAAGATGTGCGTTCCATGTTGCAAGTTTCGCTTAGTACAATATGATCGTTAAGCTGAATAGAAAAAAAGTCGTACTCAGCGGGTCGTCTCATTTTCCTAAACAGTTTCCTAAACAAATTTCTGGCTAAAAAAGTGCCCCACGAATGTTACAGATGGCTGGCTTAAATTTGTAGCTTCTATGGGAGGTGTCTTTAACGGTTGGTACACAACGCACTCGGACATGATTTGTTGGCCTGTTTCATTTTGTTGCCAGGACTTCTACTTCAATCAACATCGAAAAGGCTCTGCATTAAAGCGTGGATCGGCGAAAGAGGTATTTTTATTTCACTTCGATATGAAACACTTCGTAAACCTTGGACATCGCAGTGTTCACCTGAGGAGAAATCGGCCGCGAACAATCTACTCCCTCAGTGATGCAGTTCAGTTTCCATCTTTCCCCTCGTCACATGGTTCCAAGAAGAGGCTTCCGTTCCTTTGTTCTGACCTTCTCGCGAATTTGATTCCTAAGTTCCATTAATAACGTGTCCACTGGGGCTTTCGCTATTCCTTTGGAACTGATTTATAGGTTTTGAATGGCTTCGAATGCTTGTTTAAGGGCAACCACAGCTTCGCTAGAGCCTGTTTCACGCTTAAAGTTCGCTAAACTAGATTTTGGTTTACTAGAAGGACTACAAAAGTGCTGCGCAGTGCGCTCGTAAGCGTTTTCGCAAGCGATCTCGTCCTTGTGATGACACAGCGAGCTCAAAGCGCAAAGCCTTGTGTCTTCCGCTGGCGCGATTGTTTACCAAATTCTCTGGTAATGTAACTATCTCTAGTAATTGTGTAATAGACTGTGCACGAAATCACCCAGAAAGAGGTGCATTCGAGAATTTCAGGATAAATTACCGTGGGTGTCACTGGATCGATGTGTGACGGTTCTGCAGGTCTGGAAGGAGACCTCGGTGGGCGCTCCTGCAGGCCCCAACTTAACCTCTCGTTGGGTGTTACGGCGGCCGCCGTCACTAGACCCATGAGCTCCGGGTGGGCTGTCGAGTGCCGGACCGAGACGACGAAGTGGTGGAAGGCGCCGATGTCTTCCGATGGAAGCCCTTGTGACCGCTTTCCAATGGTGCCGATGTGCCAGCTACCCTGAGGGTCGTGCTGAGGGTCGTGACTTGGCAGCGGCGGCAGCAGCGGTACAGCACGGCTTACGCTGTGTTTCTTCTATTCCTGACAGATTGCCTATCGTCCGCCGGCCCCATCGATATATCGGCCGCCCATGATCATCCCGTGACAAGCCACGAGTGCGCTTCTACGTCACGGTCTACGCCATCACCATACGCGGTGCCAGCTCTACATAAACCCGACGCAAGCACTGGGACGCTTCACTTGGCAGCGGCGGCAGCAGCGGGACAGCACGGCTTACGCTGTGTCTGTTCTTCTATGCCTCTCAGGTTAGGCACTATGTGCGACTGAATTATTCACGTTGCTTTTTTTCTGCTGTTGTAACTGCCAAAGTCATTGTTTCTGTGTCTGTATTTGCTGCAATGTCCCCTGAGGAACAAAAAATGCTGAAAGATTTGAAACAAGAAATTCGTGATATGCGCGCATCTCTGGAGAGAGAATTTAGGCAGGAAAATAGAGAGATTAAGAATAGCCTGGATCATATGAACAAATGTTTTGAGGAAATGTGTACCACCATGAAAGATATTCAGAAAGAAAACGCTGAAATCAAGGCTGAGAACGCTTGCCTCACTTCAGAGTGCACACTACTGAAGAAGCGTGTACTGGAAGCTGAGCTCAGAATTGTACAACTAGACCAATATTCCAGAAATAAGAATCTGTAAATCAAAGGTGTTCCAACTTCACAGGGCGAGAACATTTCTGCTATTCTGAAAAAGTCAAAGAAGTTGTAGGTGAGCCTATTAGTGAAAATGATGTTGAGATCTGTCACAGAATTCCAAGGAGGGATCTTGGGCAGTCTAACATTGTGGTGCAGTTCCGCAGGTGATCAAAACGTGACGCTGTCCTCAACAAAACTCGAAAGAAGCGACTATCAGCCACTAATCTTGGCTACACACAGTCTTCTGCTGCGTTTGTCAAAGAACACTTGTGCTCTGATTTGAAAAAAAACTTTTGGGCATAACGATTGCGCGAAAAAGGGAAAATAATTGGCGTTTCGCTTGGACGCGGAACGGGAAGATTATCGCTAGGAAAAGTGAATCCTCCCGGTCACTACAAATAATGCATGTTTCTGTTCTGGAAAAAATTGACTAACCAAGGTTTCATGGATACTAATGATGACGTCATGTTTGGAAGCGCTACGCACGCATCATGTTTAGCGCCGCATGAAGTGGCAACCTGTATGCCGAAAACAAGAACTGCCTATCTTTTATCCATCTTATTGCGCAGTCTGCCGGAAATAAAGAGGAACAGATTCTTGCACTTATCGCTGCGTTTGGCTTTGCTCCTGACATATTAATGGTGACAGAAACATGGTATCAATGTGAATCGGACGTTCTTAAGTTACCTGGCCACACAACATTTTTTATAAATCGATCATGTCGAAGAGGAGGTGGCGTTCTGTTAATGGCAAAAAGCACACTCCGTTGCAACATTGTTGCATCTTTTTCTCTTGTTACGTTGGATTATGAAGTGCTTACTGTTCGTGCAATGAAATGTTTTCTGCGTCCTATATCGACCTCTAGGATCGAGCACGCAGAACTTTGTCTTTTATGGAAAAATGCTTCTGCTCGGTGACTGATAATGGTTACAAGTTAATTCTGGCAGGGGGCCTAAACATTGATTTCTTAAAGGCTTCTACTTCTCGAGAAGAACTTAGCAAGACAATGAAATCAAATGGTTTTGAAAATGTTATAAATATTCCGTCTCGTATTTCAATAGATACATCGACCTTAATTGACGTTTTCATAACAAACATCCACCATTCTAACATTTTATCTGGTGTTGTGAATGCTCATATAAGTGATCACCTTCCAATATTTCTTTTCATGACCCAGTGTTCACCTTCAACATCCCAACACCGTTTACCACAAATGGCTCGTGATGTCAATATGCAAAGCCGGAAGTATTTTCGTGAGGCAATATCGCTAATAGATTGGTCAGAACTGATGCGTTCCAGTGATCCAGAAACTGCTTATGAATACTTTTGCGCTAGGTTTAAGGATACCTATGATAAATGCTTCAAATACAAAGTAGTTAAACCAGGACGTAAAGCCCCAAAACCAGAGATAAATAAAAACTGTATCAGTGAAATTCGTGCCAAAAACCGCCTCTACAAGACTTTTATTGACACCAGGACTGAAAAAGCTTTGCATGAATTTAAGGTGCAAAGGAACAAAGCAAATAGTCTTTTGCGTGAAGAGAAGAGACAGTATTTCAATAATTTGTTCAATAATGACGTAATAAAGAAATCTGATGTTATCTGGAAGCGTATTAATGGTTTTCTTGGGCAAGGAGATAAGAACACGACTATAACAGAAATTACACTAGGTGATAAAGTTTTATCAAATGAGACGCTTGCAAATACATTTCATAACTATTTAACAACCTTAGTAAACAGTACTCATGATCCTAATTCTTTCAGTTATCTTCGCTGCAGGAGTAAACAATCAGCATTTTTAGCGCCTACTACGGAAAATGAGGTATTTACTACTTTTATGTCAATCAAAAACTGCAGATGTTGTGACGTCGAAGGATTCGAGATCATGCCAATTAAGCATGTCCTGGACCTGATTCTACCTGCATTAGTACACATAACCAACTTGATATTTTCCAGGGGCTCGTTCCCAAAAAGGCTTCAGGTTGCGAAGGTAGTAGTTTTGTACAAAGGTGGTGATAAAAACGAACTGACAAACTAGCATCCAATATCTGTGTTGCCCATTTTTTCTAAAGGTATAGAAAAACTAGTACATGCCCGCATGACATCGTTTCTGATCAAACACGACCTCATAACTAGTATGCAGTTAGGCTTTGTGAAAGGGCAGTCGACAGAAACTGCCTTACTTACTTAAAAGGAAATTATATTGCAGTCGTTTGAACAGCAATTATGTACTCTGGGCATCTTTGTTGATTATTCGAAGGCGTTTGATTGTATAAATCATTCCACACTACTCAACAAACTTGAACATCATGGATTTCGTGGCGTATTTCTTGAAATAATACAGTCGTGTCTGCAACACCGTATGCAACAAGTGATCATAGAACGATATGTGTCTAATTTAAAGCCAGTTCACGTGGGAGTACCACAAGGAAGTATTCTGGGGCCCCTGCTTTTTTGTATTTATATCAATGACTTAGTTACTATAGAAAATAAAGTGAAATTTACTATGTACGCGGACGACACAACTATTCTGGTTACCGCACCGAATTCCACAGAGGCTATCGGTATCGCAAATGAAGCACTAACAAAACTGTCCTCGTGATCTACCGCAAATTCACTTATTATAAATATAAGAAAACAACAGCTGTTCTGTTCAGACCGAGAAATCGTAATGTCACTACAGACCTAACATTACAACTTAATAATTCTATTATTCCGATTGTACCTACTGTTAAATGTCTTGGGGTTGTACTCGATCAACATATGTCGTGGAATTTACATGTGGATTTAGTCGCTGCGAAAATATCCCGTGTGAGTGGAATTTTATGCAGGTTAAGATATTTTCTCTCTAATAGCATCAAACTTCTCCTATACAAATCCTTGCTTCTCAGCCAAATTCATTATTGCCATCTTGTTTGGGGTACTACGACACTTTCTAATATCACCACATTACACAGAATACGAAAAAAGGCCGTCCGTAGTATTCTGGACGTTCCCCACGACACACATATGCACCCACTTTTCTAAAAAATGAATTTACTTCCTATGCCTAATATTTATGAGCAAACACTAATTCAGCGATATAAGACAGGTATTAAAATAAATAATAACACGTTAAATACTATGTCGAACTTAAAACGTAGAGATGGGAAGCTAAATACGCGCAGTTGCAAACTCTGGGAGATGCCACGGGCAAGGACTAATTACACATACCAAATGCTGCGCTTTACATTACCATCTTGTCTAAATAAAATTAATACTGTATAAGTTTCATTATTGTGCTATCTAGGTAGCTATCTTTTATTTGTTACCGCAAAAATGAAAGAATTTTTTTTGTAACAGTGTATTTGCCGAATTGTGCATTGCAGTTTGTTTTATGTGACCCATTTGTTGATTTCATATATGTATAAAGTGAATTAGTAATTAGCGTTAATTCTTTCGGCTTCAATTGTACGTGAGTGCTATATGTACTGCATATACTTTCTGTTTGAATTGCATTCATATACATTATTTCTGACACTCGTGTTATTGGGACTTAGGTAGTTCTAGCTTAATATGTAATACCTAACTATATGCCCTGTCACTGCTTGTTAAAAGGGGCTGCGGACCTTGTCAAGCCACAAAAGGCTTTTTGTTTCGCGGTCCTCAACATTGTAGTGTTGAAATAAATTGAATTGAATTGAATTGGCCTACTGTGCAGTATCTATTCAAGGCAAAACTTGAGTTTTAGTCCTGTGTGCGTATATGACATTGAAGGGACCTTCGCACTTCGCGATTTCATAGCAACACCTTTAAGTCAGATGGGTCTCCAAATTAGACCCGGGTCGTTTCCGAAATGTTGCCCACCCCACCTTGAATTTTACCGTCAATGATTTGGAAGAAATTCTATTTTCAGGCTAATTTCAATGCTCTCGATACGATGACAGTCTCTAAATCTGACCTCGGCCGATTTGGAAAAACCATAACTGAGCGTCCAACGATATTGAGCGTGCAACCATAAATGAGCCTGCCCGACACGATGACGACTGTAAGGCTATGCTTCATCAACGCGTGCACTTTTTTATTCCCTTAGCTTGCGGTCACTGCAGGCCTCGGGTCTACGTGGAGAGCTCTCAGTGAAGCACAGAGCTCCCCCTACCCGCGTGCCCCCCCCCCCCCCCCCCCCCAGCAAGCAGTAGCAAAGGCGCAGGAGGCACTGGCTGCTTGACAGTACCGCTGTGACGGCCGAAGACACCTGGCTTTTTAAGCGCACCAAGAAAGCATGCAAGGCGCGCACAACGGGCACGTGGTGCCGCTTGGTCTTAGGCAGCATTCCCACGGCAGCACACCCCGATACTGCGCATCTGCGGAAATATGCGAACCACCTCGCATTCTGCGATGGGCCCCCACCCCCCCTTTTTTTGCATGCTCGATGGCACTGAAGCGTCGCGGGTCTCCGCCGTCTGACATTCCTGCGGCGAGCCAGTGGATTAGTAGTCCCGCCAATTAGCTAAAAAAAGTTTCATCCTTCGAGAGGCGACGCGCGGGTACGGCAGGGAAGGGGAATGCATCAAGCAATAAGGGCGAGAACTCCCCCCCCCCCCCCCCCCCGGGGAGAGGGTTTTCAGAATGTTTTCTGTATGTGTTTCTTTTTCTTTTTAGCCAAGCCCTGGGCTCGAAGTTGGATCCAACCTTCAGGGGCTGTGGCTACCTCGATTGGTTATCGAAGCTTAGGGCGGGCCTTGAAATACGACCGCCCAAACTTCTTTGTTTGAAAAAGCTTTAAAATTGCATGCAAAATCATTGGAGTGCAGTCCTGTCTAGTTGACTTAGATGCTCTGTGCAGTGGCACGTAATTTTACAACTCTAGACTCTAACCTCGCGTCGATGAGTAAGGGCTAGTAGAGAGTGTTTCTCTGTGTGCGAGTTGTCTTTGTCAGTTACAGCTTGACTGTTTGTGTGACATAATTTGTAACGCAGTTTGCCCGTGTACATCCTCTCTCCACTACGGCACCTATTTCTTCCTTTCTTCTTTCACTCCCTCCCTTATCCATTCCCATACGGCGCGGTTCAGGTGTCCAACGATATATGAGACAGATACTGCGCCATTTCCTTTCCCCAAAAGCCAATTATTATTATTATTATTATTATTATTATTATTATTATTATTATTGTACATCCTTTAAATATTATTTCTCTTTGTCTCCATCATCAGGCATCAGTCATCGCCTGCTCCTTCAACACCGTCGAATTCACGTTTGGAGAGGTGATGTGCCCCTCCAAAGAAACGCAAAGAACCATCTTGAATTTACTGCGACCTCCAAATCTGGTCCGGATCATGGCCAAAATGCTTTCACTCGAACTTAGGTATAACCATGATTAAACCCCGTCTGACTTTCTTTTTCGCACTGCACAGTTGATTAATTAGTTTAGACTGAGTAGCTAGGTTTTTAAATATTAACTTCTTTTTTGCAGCAAGGTACCGTCCGAGTAATTTTTTCTTCAATCTCTACAAGATAGCGCCAGAAATTCAAATTCACAACAGTGGTGCGACTTGAGCGCAACAGATGCAAATTCGCTTATCGTATATCCCGCGCCCAGTGCAAACGCAAAACTCATCGGAGACTCGTTTACCTGGAACGCGTCGTTTATTTCCAAACGAAATAAAACCGTCATCAGCTCTCAGTTCCTTGGCAGCAGGTGCTTTTCGGGGCGCAAGACGCGTGCATCTCCCAACGGAGAAAAAAAAGAAATGGGTGGGGGCTTCCTTTTTGCGCCCACGCACCCACGCACCGCGCATTGCCGCCGCCGAAGCAGTGATCTCTCTCCATCTCTCGCTCGCAGCAAGCAAACCGTGGGTGACGTGAGGCGAGTTCGCGCTGTGACTGGCACCTTTTTTGTGGGGCGGGGCTCCGTCGCCACCGCATGACGGAACGTAGAGCAGGGCCCAGCCATTGGCCCACCGGCACGCCTATTTCCGTTTGCTAGCCGCTGCAGACAAGCCCAATGTTGTCCATGCAACGCACGCGTGGAGCAGCTGTTGCCATATCAACTATGTACATGCCATGGTTGCCTACGCCAACTCGCACGCGGAGCAGCTGTTCCCATGACAAAATGTGGAAAATAGACGCGACGCCGGTAATTGCAAATGGCGGCGCCCTGCCGCCTCTGGGTGTTTGTGCTTTTCGATGACAGCAACGATGAGTGCCGCTTGCGACGACTATCAGACTACAAGAGTGCCGTTTGGACAAGCTTAATTCAAGGTTGGTATTTTGTTCTCTTTCATTCTTTGCATCGACGTCGGTTAGGCGGTGAAACAACGATGTCTGCCGTAGGGGTGGTATGGGATAAGTTCAATGAAGGTGAGTAATTTATCTGGGACAACTGTGCTGTCCCAGTTTTTTTTTTGTGTGCGTAAGAGACTACATGAATACATGGCGTAAAAGAGAGCCGTTTGACCAATTTATCTGGGACATTGGGCTGTCCCAGTTTTTTTTTAGTGCGTAAGAGACTGCATGAATACATGGCGTAGAAGAGTGCCGTTTGGGCAAGCTTAATTCAATGTATGTGCAAATGGCTGCGTTCCACGACCACAGAACAGTTTACACTGTGGACTTTCTTCTTAGAGCGGAACAGGAAGAAGTTGTGAAGAACAAGGTGCCGTGAATGGTACAGGTGAATATTCTAGGTAACGCTTTCTTTATTAGAAATTTGCCACAACTTGGGCTATTTTTATCTTGATCAATCATGCGAATGTTTTAGAACCTCTTGGTATTTTCTGGCTTTAATAGCCTTGAATGGTACAGGTGAATATTCTAGGTAATGGTTTTTTTTTTGTTAGAAATTTCCACAACTTGGGCTATTTTCATCTTGTTCAATCCTGCAAAGGTTTTAGAACCACCTGATATTTTCTGGCTTTTTTTGGATATGCCCAAAATTTGGTGCCTACGCACGCACGCAGTTTACTTCCAAAATCAGCTGGTGATGACAACACCTGTAGTTCACTTTTTGGTGTTTTCCGTCTTATTAAAGTTCAGTTTTCGGTGACAGCAGTTCCTTTGACATTAGAATATCATAGTCTGTCAAGTAGCAGCTATACTTTAAATTATCCTCAATGTTCTTTTAAGTTTTGTTTGATTTGTGCCCAGTCATAACTGAAGCTTATATTGTGTGTAGTTATGCAGCATTCATTTGGGGGCTGAAATTTTTCAGAGCACTTTAAAATTACTCTCAAAAGTGCACTTCATCCTTAAATAATTTAGTTAACATGAGGTTCACGATTGCTATGCACTGAGAGAGAAATAAAACCTGCTCATAACTTCACGTTGTACAAAGATTGCTTTTAAATATCGGGTCTAAAGCTGTGTAAGTGAGGTTGTATAATGACTAATAATAAGCTGGTCCATCTAAAAACAGATCTTTCATATGCGCAATTTCATATTCCAGAGAGCTGTGACGTACAAAGTTTCTGAACGGCAAACACTGAAATATACACCTCATTAGTGTTGCACCCAGCTTCAGTGTATGTTGACTCGAGATAGATTGCTCGAAATGTAGGTGCATGAAACTATATCTGAAGGGAATTTAGTGGGGAAATCACTTCCAGTTCTAGCCGCCGCGGTGGCTGAGTGGTTATGGCGCTCGGCTGCCGGCCCAAAAGACACGGGTTCGATCCCGGCCGCGGCGGTCGAATTTCGGTGGAGGCGAAATTCTAGAGGCCCGTGTACTTTGCGATGGCAGTGCAGGTTAAAGAACCCCAGGTGGTCAAAATTTCCGGAGCCCTTCACTACGGCGTCTCTCATGGCCTTAGTCGCTTTGGGCCGTTAAACCCCCATAAACCAAACCAAACTTCCAGTTCTCAAGATTTGAAAGGCTCATACACATAGTGTAACGCTGAACAGACTTGCTAAGGCTTAGTCCCGTTCTGAGCTGTGCTAATTTCCCTTGCAATTCTACATGTATGAAATTATATGCATTTAAAAAAAATATGAGGCCAGGCATGGTGTCAGTGAGGTCATTATTAGTTTCATCCTTGCTGAGATGGCCGCTTGTGCTGCTAGCTAAGCTTTCTCCAACTGTTACGAATTGCAAACATGCTGATGACAGAAGAAGAAACTTGGCACATTTTGTAGGTGCCAGTCAGAGTTCTTTCATACATTGCTACAAGTAGTGTACTTTATTACATAGATAAGCTTCGTGCAGTTACTATAATCTGAACTGCATGAAAAGGTTGATATATTGTGAACATGGTCAAACAAAAATAAAGGGAGGCCACAGTAAATGTCATACTGTCACTCACTTTCGAAAATGACACCGAATTTTAGTTACATCTTGTCTTCTGTGTAGTGAAGCATAAGATATTAGAATACATGGATCACGACATGGTATTTAGCTAGGCCTGCTATGTGATTTAAAGTTCAATTTATTTTCTCATGCTGTTTCGGTTTAGACAGCCCGACAATGGTTATGACATCAAAGGTAAGTATAGGTCAGCGCTTCTTCATTTGTAGTCATTCTCACTCTTGAGACAGGCTGGTTTTAGCATTGCAGTTATTGAAAACAAAGGAGCAGTTATATTGCAGTTTATTTTATGCCGCATGTGGCGTACACCGACCTTTGATATCACAACCATCTCCTAGCTGCTGGAATCAAAACAGCATCAAGAGGAATTTCGATTGTAAATTATTTAGCGACTGATGTGTATGGGGTGATTCATATATACTAATGTCTAACGCATCGTTTCAAACAAGAAAACACGCAAGCAATGATTTGGTGGGTATCGTCCTGTAAAAAAACAGCGAAAAAACAAGAAAGGAAGGAGGAAACATGAGAAATACACACACACACAGCATTTGAAGAGCAATGAAGAGAGGAAGCGAGTGTGTTCCATGCCTTACCTGCATTATGTTTCTCACGTCAAGAAAGCTGCAGGCAGGTAACGAGTTTTTGGTGCCATTTATGCGAGGAGATCCAAATTTTTGTGGACTTTGGCAATACATTTTGCTGCATGAATGTTCTGTCTTGTCAAGCTTAGAGTGGCGTTCCTATGTCGTTTTAGAGGCATAACTTCTTCATGGTGCTTTTCCAAATACACATACTGACTATAAATATGAGAAAAATGTGGAGATGGTGCAAAACCACGGCGACATTCTTGAAAGAACAAAAATGAACAAGCATACTGCACCATTTTCACTATGAGCTCAGGCCCACCTATTGATTTGTTGAATTCCAACAGCATTTCGTGAATGAAGATTCATCTAGGACTACTGTTTATTTCCAGAAATGAGACCACTGCCACTCGGAACAGTGAATTTCAAAAGCTACAAAGGAATAATTTCAAAGCATATTAGGAAAAATGAATCTGTCACAACAAGAAACACACTGACATCAATGGCAAATATGTTGAGAGATGTTTGAATGAATAGACTCTTTTGGTACAACCTTTGTCTTTCGTTTCATCAATTAACGGCCACAAATTTTAGACCTCCTCTCGTAAGCTTGCCAAGGTGTACCCATGGTTGAGCAAAAGATTAAGAGCTGAAAGAGTTAACGAAAAAAGACATAAGCAAACACAATGCGCATCAGGGCCATCATCACGGCCCTTTATTCCAACTTGCGGCTCATTCTAAAACATCCCATTCGGTAATCCTCTCTGGGAGGCTAAGTTGGTGCATGGTTTTGAAAACAGACGCGCAAAGCAGACAACGCTGGAGGAAGACAGACGAAACAAGTGCAACTGTTTATTCACCTATTGAAGCAAGTGAATATATACACAAAAAGGCAAGAGCAGAGAGGGACCTACACATGCGCACAAGCAGAAACAATAAGGTAACAAATGGCTATAGAAAAAAATGTGTCTCAGCACATATCTAAAAAGACACTTTCTTTTATGGGAATTGTAAGCGAGGGTGTGCTTACATAATCTCTTCTGCCTTTGTTGACGTGGAACGCCTCTATAAGATCACGGGTTGTAGTATCTTTGCCCCTGCTTAGGATTTTTGTTTCCTTCAGCTTCACCTGGCATTTTTGCTTCTTTTTCCCTGCAGGCTTTACAGTAATGTGGTAAGAAAGAACCCGTGCCGTTCTTTATTACGTGATTATGGTCAGCACGACTATCATTAATACATCAGCCCATTTGGTCAATCTAAGATTTCCCACACATCAGCGGGATCTGATAAACTACGCCCACTGCACATTTCACAAACAGCGTCACATGCTTTTTCTGGCATTCTGCTTTTTTTCTGTTTGTTTGAATCCATTTTGCCACACAAGGAGAACAGCTTCTTGGGGGTGGAAAAACTACACGAACTTTAAACTTTGCCTCAACATGTTTCAGATTGTGTGCCATCTTATGAATATAAGAAATTATCACAGGTTTAGTTTTCTGTTTGGCAACATCGTTTATTGCTCTGTTATTACACTTTTCTTTTTTTTTTCAGTAACACTTTGGCAACTGAGCAGAGTAGGATAGCCAGCTTGTTGAAGCCTGGTCTAGCCTTTTTGCTGATCTATTCACTCGCTTTCCAAGTGAATACACAGTTGCAGAGTTGCACTCGTTTCGTCTGTCTTTCTGCTGTGTTGTTTGGTTTGCGCAGTCTTTTTTCAAAATTCCATTCGGTTTCACCTGACTGCCCCAAATGGCGGAAGTAGATGCACATCTGCTTCTGGCATTTTGGCCAATTAGGTGTCACTGCAAGGGATGTTTTCAACAGGGACACAAATTGGAATACAGGCCGAGATTCGCCTACCGTGTGGCAGTATGCCCTTTTGGCAATGCACTGTAGTATATGCAAGAAACATGGCTGCTGCCCTGCCCTAGAAAACAAAGTGTTCTTTGCAAAGGCAAGAGGTAAAGCTGAAAGGAAGGTAACTGAGGCTTTCATATCGCTAAGAATGCCGACAAAAGTATTTGAGCACGCCATCTATCTTCATCATTATCATCATAAGCACGACTGCGCCCACTGCAGGGCAAAAGCCTCTCCCATGTCCCTACCATTAACCCAGTCCTTTGCCAGCTTCAGCCACCGTATCCCCGTAAACTTCCTAATCTCATCCGCCCACTTAACTTTCTGCCGTCCCCTGCTACTGTTGCCTTCTCTTGGAATCCACTCCGTTACTCCTAAGGACTAATGGTTGTTTTGCATTCGCTTTACATGCCCTGCCCAAGCCTATTTCTTCCTCTTAATTACGTGTTTGTTCCCTCACCCACTCTGTCCACTTCCGGTCTCATAACGTTAAACCTAACATTTTTCTTTCCATGGCTCGCTGTGTCGTCTTTAACTTAAGCTGGACCCTTTTCGTTAGCCTCTACGTTTCTACCCTTTAGGCGAGTACCGGCAAGATACAGCTGTTGTACACTTTTCTGTTGAGGGATATTGGTAAACTGCTATTCATGATCTGAGAGAACCTGCCATATGCGCTCCACCCTTCTTATCCTTCTAGTTATATCCCTCTCATGATCGGATCAACAGTCTCTGCGTGCCCTAAGTAAAAATATTCCCTTGCCACTTCCAGCATCTCGCTTCCAATTGTGAACTGCTTTTCCCTTGCTAGGGTATTGAACATTACTTTGGCGTTCTGCATGTTAATTTTTAGACCCACCGTTCTGCTCAGCCTGTCTAAATCATTGATCATGCTTTACAATTCATCTCGTGAGTGACTCAGCAAGGCAATGTCATCAGAAAATCACAGATTATTTAGGTATTCTTCATTAACTCTTATCCCCAGCTGTTTCCAATTCAGGCCACAAGATGTTATAACCCTTTTTTTTGCTGTAGTATGCAGTCTCCCTTCATATTTTGTGCGTATACAAGGTGTCCGATTTAATTCCATACAAATGGTTTATTAAACTTTGCATTTGCTGTACACCGCAGCTTTGGAAGTTGAATAATCGGTGAGGCTGATGCCTCAGTCAAGTGCAATGTAAATAATAAATGCTTATACATCTAACGCTTTCAGATTGGCTTTTTAAATCCTGCGTTTAGGTCATATCTATAGAGAATAACATGGCACATCCTGTATACTATGAGTATTCCGTCCAAACACATTCTTTAAGAGTAAATTAAAACACTGAAATGGCTCCGTTGCGCCATCTTCTCACAATATGTCCAATGCTAACGGCAATTGCTAGGGTTTAGCAAGGCCGGAAATAAAAGCAGCGTTTCACCGGACGGACCATAACAGGTGCTGGCACCACATCGCTGGAACTCCTTTATAAAAATTTATTTCTCGCCAACAAAAAATATTTTTCTAGTTTTTTTAATATGCGAAACTAAATGGGTTGACCATTTGGCTGATTTTTTTGTCTAGGACCGTTGCCCACATAGCGTTTTCTGGTCCTCAATGTGGCCGTTTCCGCAGAAATCTATGTACTTTTTATTAAATTACAGAACAACGCAAGGTTCAAGTTTAATTCAAACAGTGCTAGATCAAGGTTTCAGGCAAAACTCCAAAAAAGTTTGCTTAAATTTAGACTCCAAGTTTAGTTTAAAAAATGCGGAAATCTTCAAATTTTTCTCCTCTTAAGCACTTCCATTTTAAACCAAAATGGCATCATCCACAGTTTATTTTTTGAGGCATGACAGGGCATCTCAATACCTGACTACATGCGGAGATGAACTTTGCCAACAATTACCGGTTCCTGAACAATAATTCTTGCAAAATGCCCAGATGAAGGTGATGTCTTACACTTTGGAGCATGATATACGGAGAAAATTTTTTCTTTCTTTGAAAGAAGGTCTCTACACTTCTGTTGGGATAGGTCTTCCATGAATTTTCTCAGCAAAATATAAAATACCAAGAATTTGGTGCATCGCCTTTCGCGTGGAATGACTCTACTGTCCCCAAATTTAATTCTTGAAATCGACTGGGAAGTACTGTAAAAAAAATTGTTTCATGAACCTTGGCGGCTGTGAATAGTGACGAAACATTCAAGAAACGGGCAATTTTCTCTGTTAAGGTTTTCTGCCTAGATACATGCCTTATGGAGCATACTTGTCCCCAACAGTTTTATGTTTTCTGGACCACTTGTTTCGTTGCACTCCTAGGACCGCAGCCCAGGTCTAGACAACTGTTTTTTTATCAAATTTATGAATTTTAAATTTCTTGTATGAAATTGTCTTCTTACTTTAATATGTCAACAAACACTGAATCTCAAAAATTCAAAACAAAAAATTGAGCTTTGCAAAACAAAAATAATTACAAGAATACTCCACCCTGCAAGAACAAAGAATGCCGTACTAGCCTTCTGCGATATTTTCTCAGCTTTGCAGGTTTCAAGAAAAATATATATTAGAAAATAATGTTCCGCACATAAAACAGTGACATTTGGTGAGAGCAGTCATAAAATTATTTTTAAATTGCTCAAAAAATTTCATGTAAATACAGCGAGAAATAAACTAAATTTTGTTGAAAGTTGCGTCCCTTCTGAAATGGACGCGTGGGACAGACTGCCGGACATATCATGCTGACTTGAAATCCTGTTGTTTACATCGAGTGCTGTAATGCTTGCTACATTGCATTTCTAACTGGTTCTCGCATTTCCTTGTCAAGTGCGAGTGAACTTTGAAAATGGGCAAGGTGCCACCTCTTTTTGACACAGAGTGGCACATGACCAGAAATGTTGTTTGAAGTAATGGCCATTTGGCAATCACTAAGTACCAGCAGACTGGTTGGAAATATGCAGAAATTACTCTTGCTTGACACTTCAGCAGCCGACCATGATGCAGGAATACTTTACTGTGAGACTGTTTATTGCCATGCGTGCACTCCAGAAACTCCACGTTGTAGCACTCTGTATGTAGCCACTGTCTGCAAGTTAGCACCTCTGTTCTTCCATGGCCGAGATAAAGGTGACCCCCTGCCATCATTTGTATCCAAAGAGTCTCCCTATGCATCACTGGCACTATAGTGGCAGTGGTTATCATGGTATTAGTCCTTTGATACAGCCACATTAGAAGATGCATGCAAAGTTAGTGGGCTTCCTCATAACAGGAACATTGAAAGGACTCTCAAAATAAACACTGAAGCTTGTTTGGCTGGCTGCTGTTTACTTCAGACAGTTTTGCATAATACCTTTTCTGTGTGCTCAACTTACTGCCCTACCATTTATGTATTTTTTTTGTCATAGCAGGGATGAGGGGCTTTGTTTAGGAAGGCCATGCATATCATGCGAAACCAGGTGGTGTTTTTCTAATACTGCGTGGTTATAGAGGCATGCCTCCTTAATATGGTACTTTCGTCCCTTGTCAAAACTGTCCATAACAAATTGGGAAGCAAAATAAAAAGAAGACATTTATTCAAATATATACACTGGGATTACGGCATGCTTTTCTGCATAACAACAAGCAGTGAATTGCAAATTATAATCTTAGAAACTTGAACATTTTCCCGGTCGCAAAAGTTGTACTGCGGTGCGAAGTGCCTCACAGGCCATGAGAGACATGATGGCAAGATTCGCAATGGGTGTCCGATTCTGTGTTTGCTGTTGTATCCAAAGTGGCCCTGTAGACGACTTGCTTGTTCACCAGTTGTTCATCACTTCCTGGTCTACTGCATCAGCTGCAGGCATTCCTGAAGACTCACGAGGAGGATGTCATTGATGCGCACATTCATTTGCCTGTGACCTCCCTGAGAGGAATGCTGTTTCTTGGCTGCTCTGTATCAATGATGATGAGCCAATGTATATGTGGGCTTTGTTGGCTATGCAGAATCCTTCCAGGATTCTGTGTGCGTTTGCATCTTTTGTACTGAATTTATAGGTTCCCTGGTTCACCTATCTGTTTGCATATGTTGCTGTGTTCATGTTGGCATCATTTGCATGTTCCCTAACGAAATTTCAATTCTTGTGCAGGACGTCTGCACAACGACAGACACTGCACTGCTGAGTTGAGCCGTTCCCGAATCTGGCAGTATCGATGCTAGAGTGTGGGCGTCAAAGCTGAGGTCAAGTGTTGGACCTGTCTAACTTCCAAAGTTTAATTTCGGTTTCATTCCTCACTGGTTGGACTAAAGTAAATTGTTCTTGCTGCTTATACTTGTAAATTTAGAGCTTTGAACTGCTGTTAAGCTCAGTTCCTCTTCACTTAACCGCAGTCATATCTCAGGACCAAAAACCGCTTAATTTTCACTGCAAATGTTTTTCTTGTGTGCTTTTTTTTCCCGACTGGTAATCACAATGCAAGTGAACAGCTTTGTTTACATTATTTTTTGAGTGGCTTTGTTCTCTTTGCAGGTGCAGGTTGGCGCAACAAAGGTTGACGTAGCTTCCATTATTTTCTTTACAATATTGAAATGCTTATGGAGGTGGTCATTTGAAAATTTATTTTCACATCTTGCAGCCTCACGTGAAACTGTGGCGTGAGGAGCGGAAAAATTATGTACCCTAGTGTGCCCTTCTGAACACCTGCCCGATGACAGCAGGGTCTAATACACTGAATATTGTGCAGTGGAATTTTTTCCTTACATATTTCTTTGTACACTTTTTTCCCAGAAGTGGCTGCCCTCATCCTACAAAGTAATGCCGCTAGTGCTGTGCAGAAAAAAAAAACACTGACATTAGTTTGCTGCCTGGTTATCATGCTATGCAACAGCTGAAATGCACTGGAGATTATACCCCGACACCTGCCGCGGTGACTCAGTGGTTATGGCGCTCGGCTGCTGGCCCGAAAGACGCGGGTTCAATCCCGGCCGTGGCGGCCGAATTTCTAGTGCACAGTATTCATTGTACATTGGGTCCCGCTGTCTTAGGTACGGTTTCTTTAACGGCAGACTGGGGTACATTTAAATGATTGTTTTCACGAGCATTGCAAAAATGTAAATGTCAGAGAATGGTGGTTTCCTCAGCTTTAATTGCAGAGTATGCAGATGCCAATATATCTTTGACATATTGTAACGGGAAGAAGCATTTCTGATAACCTGAGAAATTGTCTAAACAGAAATAATTCATAGTCTGAAAAGAGAAAACTGCACATCTACTCCGGCCGACACTTTACTGCAGAAACCTGCCGTCATGATGATGATTCTTATTCATTCACAGTGCCAGCACTCTTTACTGCATAAGTCTGTGCGAGAGTGCGAACAGTAAATGGCAAGCAGCAGCAGGAGTGCATCATCCTTTCCCCTGTATTCATTGCCTGTGTACTTAACCAAAAATAAAAATTACGATTACTGACGCTGCAAGACCAGGCCCCTTCTCATCAAACAAGCCATTTCCTACAATGTACTTCGCACCAAGCACTACGAGTTTTCTGTTCGAAACATAAGTTAAGGAGCTGCACACCAGAGTTCACACAACTTTCTCCACAGTGCGGATGTCAGACGAGTGATGTATTCCTTCCAGTCCTCATACGTTGGCAGTCAAACCACACCTTCGGTCACATGCAGCGTCACACTGATGTGGATGTTAGTTTTCTGTACAGTATGGTACACTGTTAAAGGGAACATGCGGTCACGTGAAGTTGACTTTCCGCGAGGCGCTTCTGAGGAAAGCCGGAAAGAATGCCGAGCGGATAATGGTCGGGAGTTTTTTCGGCATTCTGTCCCCATGCATAGATCTAATTTTTCAAACCCGCAACACATCGATTACCTCCTCTCGCTGCTGAATTGGCTTTTTCCATTCTGTGGTCGCGTTTCGTGCGAAATAAGCAACATTTTCTGCGGACTAGATTATCCATGTGTGAGTGACTTGGTTCATATGCCACCTAACGCGTACAGTACACGTTGATAAACAGTAATAAACATGCTCTTCTTATTGACATATTCATGAACTAACACTGCGCCTTGGTTTAATCGGCACCTGCATCGCTGAAACAATAACAAAAAACACCTTGACAGACAGGCCGACTACTGGAAACGCTACAAAGGCTTGAAATGCCACAAAGCATGCGAGAAGGATTATCAGTTGATGTCTAAAAAATGGTGTCATTGCATGGCATCAATTTTTTGTCAAGGAAGCATTCAAGTATTTTTTTTATATATTTACACATACTGCTGTCTCTTCTCTTAGAGGCATAACAGGGGTGCGCTACACAGCGTTTGTTTACAACAATGTCAATAACATAGTTAGACAGTTCTTTCTGAAATTGATCACTTATCCATGCACGCAGATCACCGTCTAAGTTATTCCGTAATTTAACATTCTGTGGACCTTCATATGCCAGCCTGTTGACATTGCAGATCTGCAAGCTTGAGCAATTTTCGCAAGCCACCCAATACAAACACATTAGATAAAAAATTGTGAAGCGTAGTAGTGATGTGATTGTTAAAGAGTGCAGGAACACGGGACACATGAAAGGAAGACAAGCAACACAACCACTGAAGCAAATGGGTCATTACCAGCTCGCCCAAACAGAAGCTTGAATTTAGTGGTGATATGTTGACTTTTTCAAGAACTGGTGAGCGGTTTCAGCAGCTTTACATCGGACCAGTCTTTTTAGTTTTCATTTACCCACTGCAGTATGTTTTTTCACATTCACACTGCTGTGATATAATAACTACCAGCCCTTCTGACATGTATGATCCTGACAAAACTCAACGAAATTTGGGTGCGCAGAAAAACCCATATACATGCGCCATAACCCATAGCAACATTTCCAAGGCATTCATGAGGGAGCATGCACGCTCCATTCACTGGCATAATGCCAGGCAACTGGTACACAAGGCACCAGCACACCAATGAAGTTTTTCCTACACAGCCACATTCTGCAAACCTTTCAGGCTGACAAAACAGAAGATAGCAGTGCAGCACAAGGTCATGACTGTGACTCAATATTTATGGATGATAGGATTTAACAAAATTGGCCATGGAAAACTCTGTCAAACATGCACATAGCTAACATACAACAGAGGAGAACCGTACATTGGTGAGTTGTTGGTATACCATGGCAACAGCAGCACCAAAAGACAATGGCACAGGGTCAGCACAGCCCCCGAGTTCTTCTGTCAATATCTGTTGGTGCTTCTTCTACCACAGATTGAATATTCTATATTCAGTACTTCTCATGATAACTTGGTATCTTGCAAATACTTAAAAAAAAACTATATTTAGAATGAACCTAAACACTTGTACCCATTCTTGAATTACTCTTAACATGCTTCAAGTTTTTTTTCTTGGAAGGCGGGGGGGAGGCGAGATGCTGGCAGAAAATATCAAAGATGTTTGCTATGTCCTTTTGCATACATTGCTCCCAGATATTTTTTGTGTACACTGTGTTACCTGTTCTTATAAGTAAACGCAGTTTTTTTGTAATGCTCCTTTCCTTATTCTCCATTTGCTGTTAACTATTGTTACAACCCTGCTGGGACACGTTGTTTCAACACTCGTTGACCTTACGAAAAAGAAAAAAGATATCTCGGGGAAACTACCCGTGGAATCTCCATCGCACGCTCCCCTTGTGTCGGACCGTGAGACGCGACCGACGATGGACAAGATGACGAAAGGAAGCGGGCAGGAGCGCATTCCCGAGGACGAAGTAGCAGCGGACCTCCGTATCCTCCTCGCCCATTCCCACAGGGCTCAGCATGCTATGTGCGGCGACTCTTCCGATCTGTGAATCGTGTGGTGAAAGCGGCGGAGCCTCAGTGTATTTAACGAGTGTCCTGAGTACGAACGATCTCTCTGGGCACTGACGACAAGGCTCATCCAGTTGTTCGACGCTATGAACTTTTAATTCTTGACTGTTTACTCTTTCTGATTTCTTTTAAATTATGTAATCAAGTTTCATGAAAAGTGCCAGTAAACCCGTTTGTTTTTTCTTTTCCCAAGCTTGAAGTTCCATATTTCTTCAACCCGAAGGCTCAGACACGTTACCCAACGGAGCCCGGGTTCGAGTGAACCCCTGCGCCACAACACTGAATTATTTATATTTCACTGTTCAGACATTTTTTACAGTTGAACATAGTCTCAGCAGATACTTTCTTGTTACACAGTACTCAGTAACATAAGTAACTGTTTTCATGAAAAGTATTTTCAACAAATCTGTTTTGCGCTCATGTGCCCAAACTTTGACCTACAGCAGACAGATCTGAGAAAAACTCAAGAAGACTTAACGGCCACTCAATGTTATTTCACAATATCAGCATACGGTGGTGCCAAGTTCAGCAATACATAGTACCACAACTTGTTTGGCAGACTTCGCTACAAATGTATTTAGCTGTCTTGCCATGCTGTTGCCAAATACAAGACATGTTAACCAGTTGTAGCATTTGTCATTATGAACAGGCAGTGGTGGTGAAAAACACTTACAGTAAAAAAAAGAGAGAGAAGAGGCTATCAAATGCAGATGCTTTGCTGAAGCAAGTTGATGACCTCTGTTAACATTAGTTATGTCAAACTGAACTGGTAGCCGCGTTCACACTCATTTGAGGTGCTTAATCGAGCTGGACTGATCAGAAACGTGCTTATGGAGTGTCTTTATACGGTTATGAAGGCATCAACTGTACAGCAATTGTAAACGTTGTCAGTGTCATTTTGGCTCAGGAGGGCTAATATTTTAATGTGAAAGTACTAGTTCACATGGTCTACCTGGCTCACAGAGTTGGTGTGAAGCTTGACCATGAGGATGACCTTGGCAAACATAATAAAATAAATATTGCCGCACCTGGGATTAGAACCCGCGGCGGCGCGAGCAGATCAATTTCGCTGGCCTGTGCACGAGAGCACTATGCTGCTGCCGGAGACGATCCCGGCTCGCGTTAAACTGCAACACACGCTCGCGCTGGGCATTGCATGTCGTCGTCTTCCATCAACTAAATTTACTCTAGAACTAATCACGTCGCCAGAAGTGCCGACGACCTAGCAAAGCAAAACAATGAGACCAACGGGTGTCAAATAGAGCTCGAAAACAGTCTCTCAAACTTCAACGTTTAAAGTCACTTCCACCGTCGTCATATTGCCAGCTCACTGACAATCGCCCCACTGTTTCCCCGTCGGTATCAGCAGCGTATCTGCCTGAAGGGTTCATATTATACACGGATGCATCACATTCTGCAGAGAGGGGAGTTACTGCTGTGTATAGTCCATCTCATCCGTATCTCAACTCTCGCGCGACGTATACTGCGGATACGTGCACTCCCCTGGCATTGGAACTTCAAGCCATTTATAATGCCATTGCTTCCCTTCCTCTCGTTCCAACATTCAATACAGTTCATATTTACACAGACTCCCGCGCCGCCCTTAAAGAGCTTAAAGCTGTTCGACGAACGTTCCAGATTTCACAATCAATTCATGTGATCTGCGCAAAGTATCCATGTCCTGTGCGCATACACTGGATTCGCGGCCATGCCCAGGATCCACATAACATTCAAGCGGATGCTATGACTCATCTTCATGCATTAGACTATCCGCCACCTTCCCCTCTTCCCCCAGATCCGTTCTTGTCCCATGTTTCCGATTCCGAAGTTCTGCGCCAGCGAACACGCGCTCTAATTCCTCCGTGTTCGCACTCTCTCCCCCGTAGTCTTACTCGGCAGGAGGAGGTATCCGTGTGCCGGATTCGGTCAGGGGCGGCTCTGACACCATCTGTCCGTCATCGGTGGCGTGCCAAAGATCTGCCAGCACCTGACAGGTGCCCTCACTGTAGCGCTGCACCGGACATTTGTGATGTGCGGCACTTGTTATGGACGTGCCCAGCGACGGCTGCTATCAGAAAACGGCTCCTCAGGGAGGTGGGCCTGCAGTGGAACCGCGAAAGTGACTACGTGAAGTGGACTATGGACAACCGTTTCATTAGCAACCTGTGCGACTACCTCAGCGGAACGGTTCTTCACTCCTTCTTTTAACTTTCAATCCCGTGCATTCCCCCCCCCCCCCCCTTCCTTTTTCAACTTATGCCTCATGGCACACTTCTCGAATAAAAAAAAAGACACGTGCCGTAAGGGAAGGGGTAAAGGAGGGACTGAGAGAAAAAGATGTGCCGTAGTGTATGGCTCCGGAATAATTTCGACCACCTAGGGATGTTTAACGTTCACACACATCGCACAGCAGACGGGCGTCTTTGCGTTTGGCCTCCATCGATAACGTGGCCGCCGCAGTCGGGTTCGAACCCGGGAAATCCGGCACAGTAGCCAATCGCCACGTAAGCCAATCGCTCGAAGTGTCTGAACGAGGGGACTTGCATTCGCCACACGCTGGTAGCATGTTTCAAGCACTCGGTCGCGAGGAACTTTTCCTCCCCGAGAACACGCACACCAATAACTTTTGCTGCTGGTGGTACATACATTTACGCGGTATGAACTCGACTCTGTTCGATAGGATTACGCAGCAGTAAAAGCCTCCGAAGAGAAAAGTGACCATAAGGTACAACTGCTGTTTTCCCCAAAATTAGTATAGTACTAACGAAGGCCGTGTAGGTAGCCGCGCAGCACGGAAAGCTCACCTGAACTGGCTCCAACGTGTTATACTTGAACACTGCAGCATAACTTTTTGCTTGCGCTTAAAGATGCACTAAGTGTTACAACAAACGCAAGAATACCACCAATACAGCCACAGATACAAACGACCCGCGGCACGCAGGACGATGCTGATGTCGATGGGCAGGTCGTCCCAGGCAGATGGCGCTACAACGCAACCTACGAAATGAACTTTTTCTGCAACTGATACGAAATGCGCTGGAAACATGGCTCACAATTATTAAGAAATGACACCACAATAGCACCATAAAAACAATGAAAGCTGAGAGCAAAAATAAAGAAAGTACCGATTTTATACAAAACTGCCAACCATAAAATCAAAACCGAAACTGCAAGGAAAGCACTCGGAAGGCAACTTCACCATTTTTTTTGTCATCGAAGCGCTTTCACCTACGCTGCACCAACTTGAGTCTTAATTTTGAAGCGTGAAATGTTATTTCTAAAACCGCCGCCATTTTTTTCCTGTCAGAGTCGCGACAACGCCTGCGTCACGGCAGCGGCAGATCTGCCAGGCATGAGAAGTATTTCAAGCAGAAATTTACAAGCTACATATGTACACCGTAGGTCTAGATACTCTTTCTCGAATCAAAAGCTCTCTCATAATCGAAACAAGATTTGTTTCGGTTCAATAGCGTTCACTGCCATCAGACAGTACACGGGCCTCTAGCATTAACGCCTCCATCGAAATGCGACAGCCGCCGCGGGATCGAACCCGCGTCTTTCGGGTGAGGAGCCGAGCACATTAACCACAGCAGCGACTGAACGGAGGTGGTGGCATTCATGGAGGTACATGGAAGATATGTCGAAGCTATTATAAGTATGCAATCTCAACCCCTTTTCTCGAGGCGTCATATCTCGTTTCACAATTGGACGGGTAAAGATTTCAGGCTGAGATAAGCCGCGTTTACAAGAATACAGCAGTGCCGCACCTCATATTTCGCGGACGCGACACGCCACTATTCACATATGTACTATCGGGCACAAAAGTTTGCGGGACGAGAGTTTTTGGAAAAACGTTTATTGCAGCTCCACCTCGCTATTCAGTCGCCAGATAATGTATGAGGTATACAAAAGAGTGCTTGGCTAAGGTGGCCTAGCTTGGCCATTGTCTGGGCCCTTGGCAAGTTTCGACTTTATCATAATGGCCGTCCTTTTGACGTGGTCACCAACCACCATGTCCTATGCTGGCTTTCTTCGCTAAAAGATCCCTCCGGTCGCCTGCCATGGCTGGATGGACTCTCCATCTACAAGAGTATAACATACGTGTTGTATATCGGTCGGGCCGCAAGCACCATGATGCTGATGCCTTGTCCCGCTCCCCGCTACTGGCCGGGCTTGCCAGCCTCTCTGCCCTCGAATTCGATGCGCCTTTGCTCAACTCCTGCGACATGACTTCTGAGCAGCGTAAAGATCACTGGATTGCCTCTCTTCTTGACTTTCTCTCTGCCCCATCTACGGCACCAGCGTACCGCACGTGGAAAATTTGTAAACTGTAGGGTTTAACATCCAAAAACAACCCGGCGCCTTCAAGGGTCGCCTTAGCGGAGGGCTCCGAATTAATTTCAAGCACGTAAAGAAGACTGAAGAGACATGCGCTTAATGTGACCATGCTGCCTCGAGAACTTTTGCATTGGCTGTCAGAAGGAAAAGGCCAAAGGCTATCTCGGACTATTTCCTGCGTAGTGTCTCAGGGTGTGAGAAGCTTCAAACCATTTAGGTAAAAGAGCTAATTGATCAACAGCTCAGAGCGAGACTAACACCGTTCTTGCTTCAGGTTGTTGATAAATTTGACCTCACCATGATATCTGCTAGGCATCCTGGTTAGCTTAAATATAGAGTGACTGGCCAGGCAAGCAGTGGTCGCTGCTTTTATCCTCAGGCTAAGAAGAATTTTCCTTCAGCTGCAAAGCTTCTGAGAAAGCTGTCTAGCTTTGCTCTGCAACCGTATAACTGCGATCAAGTAGAAACTCATGAGTAATTACAGCCTAATTGAAATGCACTTCACCTCTAGTGTTTCCCTTAAACACTTTGGACTACATTCTGAATGTGCATTCCAAGAGCATCTTCCATGCCCCAATATTATCCTTGCCCTAAAACAGTTAGCAACCTGAAACTCAAAACAAAACAAGAGGCTCCAGGCTGACACTGTCAACAGGAATTTTCTATTCAGTATTTAAGAATATATGCATCCTATTGTAACGATATTTTTGATACAGCATTGTGTACACAGACTTAGGACGCAAATCAATCGCACTCTCACTTTACAGTTCCATTCAGTGCCTCTCATGATGAACCTTCATGTCTACTCTTTGGTTATAAGAGGGTTTTTGCTGCAGTGCTGCCTCCATTACCTACCCCTTTCCAATTTCCTATTCTTATTTTGCCAAGGCTGTGGAGTATGATTGCACCTATTTCAGTTAATAGGTATATTTAGCAGGCTAGTAGCTGCAGTCCACAGAGTGTTTGAAGTTACTTTCCTTGCAATAGAATAAATGTAGCAGGAAGCTTTTAGACAACTGGATTCTTTTGCTGCAAACCTGTTGGACCTAACATGTGCTTTCTGGCAGTTTCTGAGGGTCATCTTTCTGCATTTTTGGAGTACACTGATACTTAAAATTAGAGAGAATGTTAGATAATGCTTTGCGCAACATGCATGAAAGCAACTTCACATTTTTTTTTGCCGTGGCTGCAATGCTAGCAGAATGACCTAGAGCATGAACTAACACATGCTGACGTTTCAGTTTAGGTTCCCTGTTGGGCTTTCTAGAAACTATATGCTTGCTGCATGAAGTCGAGGGTTGGACGGAAACCTGTCTGGTCGGGGCTGTACGTGGAGAAGGCAGAACACCGAGCAAAATAAAATGAGCTCCTAAATGACGTTTCAGCTCCCACACGGGAGCCTTGTTCACAAACAGGTGCAGACGTGTAAGGCTGGCTATTTAAGCTTGAAAATGTGCCCTAGGCAGCGAGCGTATTGACTAGGAAGTGCCCCGTCAGTGCGATTAAGAGTGTGTTTGGTTGTCTGGATCATTAAGGATTCTAGATATAGACAGCTCTGGAGATTCTTTTCTGTCTTCAAAATGCACGCGTTGCTCAATCTATATGATGCTGCTTGCATTCAGAATTTTCGAAGAGTGCATTTGACGAAGCTTTCTTGTTTGCAACATCATACTGGTGTTGTTTCAACCTTTAAACCAAGTTTCCACTTTCACCCACATGCACATGGTTTTACAGTCTCTGCACGGTATACTGTACACTACGCCCGGAAATTTTTTTTGGTGCGGACAACAGCTCTATACCTGGCTTGAAAAGCGATTATATTCTAGAGTTTTGTTTTTATTCATTGTTCTCAGCAATCACTGTCTGCAACTCTCTACTAACAATCTTCACATCATCTAGTACAGAAGCATGATTCCATAAAAGGTTCAAAAAGTGTGTACTTTTTAATTACCTTCATTTGCCATGCCAATGAACCTTGTATTTATTGTGTATGGCTTTTATTGCTTGAGTGCTTTTGTATAGTATTGTGTTCTCTTTTTACCATGCTCCTTAATGAGTTTGTAAAATTGAGCATGCATAATCTAATTTTTTGTTGTGATTGTAATTCCTGCTGTACCTTTTTTCCGATATGTAGTTGCTATCTGCCATATGTTTAATACGTGTCATATATACAATTAATAACAGGAGGTCCCCCTGACAGTTTCTACTTGGGGCCTCCTCCTCTACTAATCTATTTACCTCATGCCTGCACTAGTTTTTGAATAAACAATAATGTATGTCAAACAAAACTTTGCAGTGGTTATTCGTCATCTGCATGCCGCCTTGCTCACATACTGTTAGATTCACACCGCCTGCTAAGCTAGACCGCATGCTGAAGGTCAGATTTTGAGTTAACAGGATTGGTATATGATTCCAAGATGTTAAATAGGCCAAGGTATTTGGTCCTGATGATATTACTCCAGTGTAATTCACAAATTGTGTATGATTCACCTACTTTGCTAAAATCTTTGCAAACTGTTCACAGTACCTTTACAAGAAAGTGTCGTAATCACTTCGATAGGTACAGAGTTAATCATAGTACTTTAAGAACAAGCAAGAAACTTATGTTTAGGAGTGCTTTTTATCTCAGGCCTTGGATTAAGCATGTGAATTACATTTGGAACGAGGCAGCCGTCAGCTCCTGGTTTATTACAGTAGAGATTCGGTCATTTGCAAAGTGATTTCAGAATACAGCTGATAGTCAAGTCTGACCTATACTTGAGTATGGATGTGTTTGTTGGGGCTTGCATACATGGCCACTTATAAGTAAATTGAAAAAATTCACAACAGTGCGGCTTGATTTCCACTGGTAAATTAAAGACAGCAACTCAGAATGACAGAGCAAGAGCATATGCAAACTGAAATAGAAACAGCAGCAGAACGACCACGGGAAAAATCTTTGATTAAAATCTTTCTACAATATTTACTTGCTAAAACTGCTGCAAACTGTGAGAAATATACTCAGCCAACAACGTAATTACATATTCAAGCATTTCAAGGTAAAAGCTTTCCTTAAAGAGTGATGTTTTCCATTCTTCTGTTTTTACCTATCCTAGAGTAGAACAACTTAGTGTCAAGTACTGTTCATAGATTATCCAATGGTACTTTCTTCCATGATTTCAATGAGTAGACTGTTTTCTTTTTCAATATTTTTAACTCCTTGGATGCTATGGGGTGGTGCAAGTAACTAATAAAAAATATATTGATCAGAGAAGTAGCCGCCTTTTTTTATATTCTGAGGACACTAGATAAGCTCCAAGCCATCAAAAGCGGGCTCACTACACAACATCAAAAGAGTCATTATGCATTGGATAAAATGAGCAAGCACATAAACCATGCATTGAAAGCAGGTCTCTAAGTGAGAGAAGCTTGCACTTTCAGAAGCAATATCACTTATGTTTACGACCTACCAGATCACAGATTTCAGAAGATATGTGGATGCCACATCGAGCTCAGATTAGACACAGAGCAGTGGATGCAATATTAATAATGACTACTGCTTGCACAGTTTACTTGGGGGAGGTTGTGCTTAGTGGGATTTTTTCCTTCCTGTGCCCAATGTTAAGATAATACAACAAGTATATTCCATCATGAAACTGTTTGCAACAGTTTTTAAATTAAGGAAATGATCTTACAGCCCAATACACTGTTCTAGGTTACCTGACACAATTGGCACAAGCTCCTTTATTTCAGTTTCGTCTAATCAATTATGCGACAACGTCACCCGTAACAGCGCGCAGCTTTCATGAGAGGTGTGAGATAGATATGAACGTTTGATGATTCAGCAATTTTAAGAAAAAAGTGCCACAACCCAAGACGAAGAATGGGCAAAATGAGTATAGACTCTCGTGACAATTTTTGCAGTAAACCACGAAAATATACATCATTCAAAAACCACTCCGGCAGGGACATTGCTGCAGCTCCGTTAAGAGAAAAGACTCATCATAGCGATGGTTACGCAAAAAATCACCGACAATGAAACAAAAGTGCCAGAAGGAATGTTGGCTTTCTTATTGTGAAAGGCCAGGAATTTTACACACTGCCTGTGACACTCACCTATTCGCACAAATGCAGGCCAGGCTAGCGTTACTACAATACAACATGGGCCTGGCAAACGCTTGCATTTGTCGGGAACGGACCTGGGCAACGCTGCACTTGGCTGCAGCGTCTGTTTTGGCAACATTGCACTTGTCGGGAACAGGCATGGGCAACATTGGGCTTCTCTGCAACGGCTAGCAAATGGAAATACGCCACTGGCACCGGCTGCCCGATTTGGGGGGGAAGCCGTTCCAAAAACATCCCCCTCCGTCGGCTCTGGCGGCGACGGAGGAAGCGAAAAACCGACTATGAGAATGTGGCCTTAAAGTGTCGACTAATTGACCATTTGCGGAAAAGCGAGCGCCGCCTGCCGTAGGAACAGGGAAGCTCCGCTGGCACTTTTGGTTGGAAAGCGGTTCTCGGCCAAACATGTGCAAGGCAGCGTTCAGCAGTTCACGTACGCTTGTTTTGTTGTTTTAGTGTTGTTTCTTTACCAGAAACGTGCGTTTGATAACGAAAGAGGATGTGAACATCCCACGACCGTTTTTAGAAACGGGGTGGAGCGAAGAGTTTTCGCGTTATAGCCCAAAAAAAGACCGTGTGGCAATACCTACGCTGTGCTACCTCAACGGAACGCCGAATGACCAAACGAAAATGCGCATGAATGTGCGCCTATGCGCGGGCGAGTGCAACAATATAATGAGATGCACTTTCTTAATGCACACAGACGTTTATGTTTGCGCTTCCTTGGGAGGGCAGGAGTTTCTGCTAACTTCACGCACCACCTTTAGCCGCAAGCAACACTTAACTGATTAGTAAACGACCCGTTGTACTATCTCGATCACGGCTCGTGCTGATACGGCAGAGAATTACTTTGCGTGCTAACAGGCCGGTGGAGCGTTAGAATGCACGGATATAGGCGAGGTTACGCTCTGAAGCGTGCTTTCGCTGTTCAGAAGCACAGCTTGACATTGTAGCATTTATGGTGAATGTTTATACTTGAATAAATAATTTACCTGTCACCGAATACGCACGTGCGTCGATGCCAAAACTTTTCAAGAACGACAGAGCTGTGCTCACTTGGCAGCAAGCGCAAAATGTAGCAGGAACACCCGTTTCGAAACATGCTGGATGCGCGCATTACTTGCCCCATTAGCGGCTTCGTCTTTGCGCCTTGTATCTTGTCGCGGCTTTTATTACGTCCAAGTATCGCTATTGGAAAACGCGTGGTTAGTTTAACTAGAAGCACGTTGCAGTTACATGGCAGTTACAGCTCACATCAATCGCCGCACTACAGCGCTGGAATGCACGGCGGGCTCATGTTTTCCAAACAAAACCAAATGGCATACAGAGGGCGCTTGCTGCGCCTTCACCGCGCATACGCAGACACTTTTCTGCGAATGGTCAATTACAGCGTACACAACGCATAAAGCGATGCGTACGCAAGCTAGCTGCGTGCGCTCCCTTCCGACGCTTTCACGTCATGCGTTTATTTCGGAGGAGATACAGGTTGGCCGCGCTGCTCAGAATACTCTTGCAAGGTGGGGAGACAGAAATTTTTGAGGTAGTCGACGACACCGGTGCACCCATTGTCCACGGAAACCAGCGCCTTTATGTGGCAGCAGGTACGCATGTGTATAGCTCTCTCACTATGTATGTATATGCAATATTTGATCATGTAGTACTTAGTGCGCAATATATGTGGTTTCCTTTGGTTGCGGACAACGTGCAGGTTTGGCTGAATGCTGCGGCAGCCCCCGTCCCACCTATCACCTAGCCCGCAAGGAGTTGTGGCCTCTGGCTACAGTTCTGTTCCTGATTGACGAATATAAAAATTCCAAATCAGACCCTTCTAAACGCCTAAGAACTAAAAGACAGCTCTGGGAAAATTTGGCACATTTGGTGAATCCAATTTCGGATATGATTTGACCCATTCGCAAAGTGAAAACAAGTGGCGGGGTCTTGAGAAACAATATAAAACGGTGCGACACCATAAACAGCCAATCAGGGGCGGACCGGAGAACATGCGACTTTGAAGAGTAGGTATTACTTGTAGAACATGATCTCAGTTGAGTTAAGTTCTACTGAATGAAAAACTTGAGTTTTTTTGATTATGCATACGTGACTTTCGCCCCTGAAGCAATTTTGTCATTTCACAAACATGTGAATAATGTTGCGGCATCCTTTACTCCCGCTTTTTTTCTCCTACACTTGTAGATCTCTGCTACTGGTTCTGAGCTCCGCACAAAGAGCAGCGCGTCGTCCTTTCACGTGAATGCAATGCCAGGACGGTTTGGCTTATGGTTTATAGGGGTTTAACATCCCAAAGCAACTCAGGATAAGAAAGACACCGTAGTGAAGGTCTCCGAAAATTTCGACCACCTGGGGTTCTTTAACGTGCACTGACATCGCAGAGTGCACGGGCCTCTAGAATTTCGCCTCCATCGAAATTCGACCGCAGCGGCCGGAATCGAACCGGCGTCTTTCGGGCCTGCAGCCGAGCGCCATAACCTCTGAGCCACCGCGGCGGCTAACAATGCCAGGACGAGCGCCGAACCTGCTGGACGGCTAATCGGTTCCTGCGGACTGCAGCTGCGGGTGAACCCGCTGTCCGGTGACGTGACTGGCAATCACGGGACTCAAATTTGCGCGCCACCATGCTCCAATAAGAATAAACACCGCTGCGCCATGTTAGTGTTGACCTGGACATTCAGCAGTAGAGTGAGATGCGCCTAATCGCAGCCTTCGGCTCCAAACCGACCAAGAATGCAGTTGTTCGAGTAGCTGGGAAGGTGAACTTGCTTTGCAGCCAGAAATACAGTAAATGTGATTAATGAAAAATACAGAAGTCCTGGTACAGTGTTTTTCACATCAAGCGAGTTTTTTTGCGAGATAACGCTACAGAAGCACTTTCACTATCCCTATCTCTGCGCATGTGAACTACCTGAGAGATAATCAGCATCCAGCTGATGTAAAAGAAAAACATATCTTTGCGAGACTTGCATCTTACACAGAATAAAATTGTATTTTACAGACCGTATTCTAGAAGCTGTACCTTTTCAAAACGACTTCTTTTTGCTCAAAATTTGAATTGTCGAAGCGAGTTTACTTTGGGGATATTTTCAGACACACCGTAATACACTTCACACATTGGTGCAGTTTGTGGCACATAATAGGATTCAATTCTTGTTAAATAACACTTACCTCTTATTTCACCTATTTTAAATTTTGGATTACAACAACGTCGACCTATGTTGCGTAGTTTTGTAATAAATGCACGGACATCATGCATCAACTAGGGGCGTGCGAATATTGAAATTTTCATATACGAACTGAATACGAATATGAAGAAGAAATTATTTGGAATAGAATTCAGTATAAAAAAAATAGAATGCAACGGCGCAAGAAAACAAGGAGGAGAACACACAATAAACAGGACGGGCGCTATTTACCAACTGATTCATTATCTAGAAAAAAAGTTTATCATTGCTTAAGAATACACATCAAATACAACATAAAAGCAACCGTAAAAAACGAGTAAACCGAGTAAATCGCGGGCGTTGAACCATTCAAAAATGCAATCTCTTCAATGCTAGTGGTACCGACGGCTTCCTCACACACATGGGGCCCCGTTGCTTGATCAAGTATGCCGCCATTATTTCTCTTTTCAGCTTATCATTCGGCCGACCAATGAACTTAGCTTTTTCAAAAGCAGGACAACAATGACAACTTCTACGGTGTGTTGCCATGTGGCTACCATAACCATTTTTCACCTGCGTATCACGCTCTCTCTCCCTATCATGAAAGCACTGGTCAGTCTGCCTTATGCATTCAAGGCCACATATAAGAGCAGTGACATGGTCCACATAAGCCGTGCACTTTGTGAACACAGTTTCGTGGTTTTTGCTACATTCTCTGAGAAGTTTTTCCTTATTTGCAAACTCTGCGACAACCTGCAAGGTGCAGACAGAAGATTACATTCTAACCAAGTACCTGCTGGCCACCTTCTTGAGATTGTGTGACAGGCGATGGATATAGGGAATTGCCACGGCCAGTCCCTTCTCCTTGTTCATATCCGTCTGATTATTCTTTGATGCAGGTTTAAGTTTTTTAGAAGTGTTTAACAGACACTCGTGGCCAAAGGACCTTGGTAACCCGCTTTATAATTTATTTTATTCTGCGCGTCAAAGCTCCGTACTAGGTCATGCTCACATGATTTGTTCATAGCCGCAGTAAGGCGTCACAATTATTCTACGTTTGAGAAGCTTTGAATGAGCGCTTTTAAACGAAAAAAGTTATTTGGACGAACGGTGATTGCAACTACAGCATATATGCCTATCTTTTTTTAAATGCAATAATAAATCTAAGAACTGGTTTATGGTTTTTGGGTGTTTAACGTCCCAAAGCGACTCAGGCTATGAGGGACGCCGTAGAGAAGGATTTCGACCACCTGGGGTTCTTAACGTGCACTGACATCGCACAGCACACGGGCCTCTCGAATTTGGCATCCATCAAATTGTACCGCCGCGGCCGGGATCGAACCCGTGTCTTTCGGGCCAGCAGCCGAGCGCCATAACCACATAGCCACCGCAGCGGCTAAATCTGAAAACTGAAGGCTGTCTTCGCGTTAGCCACTTTTTTCAAGATAATAAATGAGTTGGTCGTTGGCGGCGCTCCTGTCTATTGTGTTTTCTCATTCTTGTTTTCTCGAGCCGCTTTATTCCTTTCGCTAAGTCTCTTCACTAGCTGGCGCACACCAAAGACTTGATGGAAGCGAAGAAAGTTTTAAAAACGTAAAAACCTGCACTTTTTTGCATATTACGCAGTGTGACTTTTCTGCAGTACCGGTACTAGATCAAAACAGGAACAAGAAATGAGGAATGCCTTGGGATTTTTTTAGGGGTGTGTTTGTCACGTGCAAAACAATTCTGGTCAGAGACTGAAGCGCTCACTGTCAAGTGTTGCATATTTGTTTACGTTACGCTTTAACGTTTGACTACGTGAATAAAAAATCAGTAAAAAATAAAAAACAACGAAATAACAGAACGTCTATACATCGTAACCCTTTTCTGAACCCTAAACATTAACCTGTTTGAACCTCGCGTGCTTTCTAACGTCAGTTTATTAGCCTAGCGACCGGGGCTCACCGATTGTCGTCTCGCCTGCCATTACACGCACTGAAAAAATACGTGGGCTTCAATGCATCATTCAATAGGCGGGATTTTTATTCGATCGCTTTCTCTGCTATGCCTCCCGGGCTCGCCCCTTCGGAAGCCTTGTGCGAAATTACTAAAGTGCGCTTTCCCGCATTTCATAGTTGATGAAAATGAGATGGCGGAGCTCAAGTTATGAGGGTTGTGGAGGCAACAAGACGAATAGGTGTGGGCGTTAAGTAGGCAACACATTAGGGAAAGATCGAAGAAAAGAAACCGCGCTCCTTGGGATTGTTCCAAGCGTGAGGTCGGTCATGTTTTCCTCAAGTCCAGTGCGGCAATGCCCTATTGCGGAATTTTGCATGGGGCCTGAGCCTAGTAGCCTCCGAACGTGATCCAGCCATGCGATGAACGGCGGAGAAGAAAGCAGTGAAAATGTCGTGGTACTTTCGTCTGGAAATTTAAACTCTATAAACTCGAAATTAAACTCGATAATTTGCTCAGAGACTGTGTCTTTGCCATGGTCGAATTTATGAAAGCCTCCGCGATAATAAATCGTTCAAGTGTTTGAAAATTAATTAATGTTAAGCAATTTCTGAAAATCCGCAAATTTACGAATATATATCTCTCCGATACGAATATGAACTGAATATCAAACATATTCGATTCATATTAAAAATTTTGAATATTCGCACGCCCCTATTTTTATCACCTCTTTTTTTACCGGTGGACATCAGAATCCTAACAAAGGAGTCCCAGATTATAATACAGGTCTCTTGATCGGTTTATGATCTTTTATTTTATCCTTTGAAATTTAACAATCTAGCATAATTCGTTGCTACCGCGGTTGCTATGGTTTGTCTCTTTTGCCTTTTATAAACGCGCGTCCCAGACGGTGGCTGTGCCAACGCTAGCTGTGCCCGCTGACACCGCTTCGACATTCTTTCGAGTCGGGGCGACATACCTCGGGTATGCCGACACACCTCAGTAACTTCTGTCCAGCGAATAGAGCAGTCAAATTCCGACAGTGAATGTCACCGTGTTCAAAACCTTCAGACTGTGATTTTTGCTGCACCCTCTTGGAAGGTCTGAATCTGAACGGAGGGCGCAGCCTCCCTTTGTCCTTTTGTTCCGTGTCTATATCTAGCCGCCTCAAAACAACCCCTCACATCATTTTTTTTCAGTGTGCCCTTGGAGCCGCTTACTTCTTTCGAGACGAAAAAATAAATCGTAGTGTGGAAGCATCTGCCTTAACTTCTCTTTTTTTTTATCCCGCTATATTTACTCTGTACCCAGCCATTACTCTAAAAATTCGCGTTATCACCCGGTCTACCCTTTCAAAGGCACCCTAGAACGCATTTAGAGCACTGCCCTGAAAACAAGCGAGCGGTACCTGGGTGCTCAGTCGACTCGGTGGCGCAACGGTAGCGCGTCTGACTCCAGATCAGAAGGTTGCGTGTTCGAATCACGTCCGGGTCAGCATTTTTTCAGACTTCTTTTTTGTGTGTGAAATTGTTGCGAGCCAAATATATCAAACCGTGGTCATGTTTTCTGTTTAAATCCATCGAGAATGAACGCAAGTTTAATTATTATGTAAAGTAGAGCGAGGGACGGGCTCTTATTTCTGTGCCTGCGACACTACACGCTTATCGTTTTCTATCGTTTTTCCAGTAACATAAACACTGAAGCAAAGTGCTATGGCCTTCCCGAATTCTTGTAGTGAGCCGTGAAATAACACAGAATAACCCGGTTAGAGAAGGTTTTTTCATTTTAACTTCTACATTGTACCCTTCGTTTACCCTTTCCTCGCAGCCCCAGCAAAGTTCTTAAAAATCGGGTTAAACCCGATTTCTACCCGCAAATGCCGATTCTAGAGAACACACAAAATCAGAAAAATTAGGAGTTCGTTATGGTATAATATATTGTCATATGCTTCGTGCGGATGCCGGCGAAGGAAAAGAAGATACTGGTTGAGGAAGAAGTTCGGCATCACCGTGCTGACCCGCTGATCATCCCACATCTCAATTACCATCAAAGTACCTAGAGGACGCGCGTTCTCCTCTACAAAGCTGAAGTTACGGCGCGAAAATTAGCGTATATTCTGGTGTCACAACGCGCCCCTGTTGCGTCCGTTCCCAGACATCCTTAGGGTGTATGAGGCAGCTGTTCTAGTCTCTGAACAGATGGCCTCGACTCAGCCTGGCAAGCTAAGAGAAAAACAAGCCACCAAGGTACAAAGGGGGACGGTTGTCTTGTGCCCAGCTTTCGCCGGGCACAAAAAGTTTATAGGAAGGATTCAAAGGCTCACAAACAAAAGAAGTTTTGTATAGCAAACAGACATGTATACAGAGGATTTATACAGCACTCATAAGAACACATGCGCTGTGTTCTGCAGAAGAATGTAAAACATGCAAAATGTCACTGGGGAGAGGGTGCAATACAAATAATGGTCTTGTAACAAAGTTCACTAAAACACGAGATAGGGGCAACCAAAAGAAAACACAATTTGTTCACAAGAACTGCGCAAATCCGACGACCCGAGGATCACGATGGGTCCTTCTCGAAGACTTACGCGCGTTGCTTCGCTGGTCCGTGCTTCTTCAAAGCTAAAAACGCAGCACGGGTGGACCGAAGGTGGTAAACATCCTTCATGTATAGGGCGCGCCGCGTCTGTTTGTCTCTTGGCGCTAAGAGAGGCACGCCCATGCATCAACCGCTTTCTCAGCCGCCCGCCAATGCACGCATCTCCATTTATCAGGCGAGGGGTGAGGTTTCCAGCGTTCGAGTCACTTCTCCCCCACCTATCACCGCTGCTCGCGAGCGAAGAGAAGAGGGCGTCACTCAACGCACACAAGGACACGCGCTCGGCATGGGCAATGAGGGGATGTTTATCCAAGCTTCGCGAGACATCTACGGTGTCGTGTGCAGCATTCCTTCCACGCCGCGCCGGCTTTAAAATTTGCCTCGATTTTTGTGACACCTGGGGTTATTTCAGAGAAGTGCTTTCGTTCAACTGAAGAACATCTGTTAATGCTTGTTGTTCATTCATGTCGGGGTTGCATTTGAAGGAAAAGCTGAAAAGTGCTGTTTAGAAACGAGAGGACGAAACACAGGTCCTGATCAGATATTTTTTCGGTATCATTGTCTCAAGCGCTATCCAGGCTCACGAAATCCTGCTCAAGGCTCCTGCGCGTCTAACATAGCCAATGTGAGGTCGAAGAAGGCAGGCAGGGCTTACACACAGGCGGAAGTGGTAAATGTGATATTTCTAGTGTATGCGACGAAATAATAGTTACAGGCGTAGAGAAAACGGATTTGGTAAGCAGTTCTAAGGCGTAGCCCGCCATTTTTTTTATGTTTGCGAAATAGTGGCCAAAATTATGGCGCTCCATGTCTCGCACAAAAGATAGCGCCTAAAGTACGTAAATTGTCTTTTGCAGCCACAAAGAACACGAAAAAATCCAAATTATTGAAAATTTTGCTAAATGAACCGAATTTTGCCGCAATTTGAACTCCAATAATGCCATCAGATTCTTGCTCTGAGAATTTCGGAAAAATAAAACAGGAAAACGGAGGACCCTACATGAATGAGCCCCGCCGCGGTGGCTCAGTGGTTAGGGCGCTCGACTACTGATCCGGAGTTCCCGGGTTCGAACCCGACCGCGGCGGCTGCGTTTTTATGGAGGAAAAACGCTAAGGCGCCCGTGTGCTGTGCGATGTCAGTGAACGTTAAAGATCCCCAGGTGGTCGAAATTATTCCGGAGCCCTCCACTACGGCACCTATTCTTCCTTTCTTCTTTCACTCCCCCCTTTATTCCTTCCCTTACGGCGCGGTTCAGGTGTCCAAAGATATATGAGACAGATACTGCGCCATTTCCTTTCCCCAAAAAACCAATTATTATTATTATTACATGAATGAAACGAACGGACGCTGTCATGCAACCACAAAATTTAATTATAATTTTAGCGCATTTACCCGCAATCATTTATGCTTTAAAACATTAGTGCTGCCTCCGAGACCAACGAATAGCGGCGTTACTCAAAGACCACAATCCCGGAGGTAATGGCAATTTCGGTTCGGGTTACGACATGATGAGGTAGCCCGCTGCGTCATTCATCGGAAAAGACACCTGCTTTCACCAGACCTTTCATCCGTGAATTCTGGAGTCTCGATATGTTGTGTACGTATGTTGTGCTGTGTAAGACGTTTTAACGTATGCATAACTCCGACGTTTGAAAAATTCAGCAGATCGCCCAGTGAGTGAAGAATGGATTCGCAGGGCGGTTACCACTGCGACGAGTTTGAGCGACAACTGTTGTGGTATTTTGATTTTGCTATATACAGAGGTAAAAAATTTAAAAGCGACATCCTTGTTGAAGGTGGATTAACGGATGGAAGATAGGAGCGTCCCTTTGAAACAGGGTGTTGGCAGTTGCCGACATCCTCGGCTTTTTTGGTTTAATTTTGTTTAGCTCTGCTGTAAATTGGTCTTAAAATTTGCCGTTTTCTTTAAATACGTTTTCAGTCCTACACTTTTAAACTTATGTCACTTCTCTGTTTTTGAGTCACAAATCTTCCAATCGATTTTTTGCTAACTTCCACGGCATATTTATTTCCATGACCATTGTAATCTCTAAGTCTTAGGGCCTCAGGGAAAGTGACTGTGCCTGTATCGACATCCGGTTGGATACCATCACGTATGAGTATGATGGGTTCAATTGCTTCAACCGCTTTATACATGCAGCCCATGTGTCATCTTCTTCGTAATTTTTTTTGTAGCTGCGCGTTCTAAGACACCCTGATCTGGCTTCAACCCCTATAAACCATACACCAAACCGTCCTGGCATTGCATTCACGTGAAAGGACGAGGCGCTGCTCTTTGTGCGGAGCTCAGAACCAGTAGCAGTGATCTACAAGTGTAGGAGAAAAGAAGCGGGAGTAAAGGATGCCGCAACATTATTCACAAGTTTGTGAAATGACAAAATTGCTTCAGGGGCAAAAGTCACGTATGCATAATAAAAAAAACTCAAGTTTTTCATTCAGTAGAACTTAACTCAACTGAGATCATGTTCTACAAGTAATACCTACTCTTCAAAGTCGCATGTTCTCCGGTCCGCCCCTGATTGGCTGTTTATGGTGTCGCACCGTTTTATATTGTTTCTCAAGACCCCGCCACTTGTTTTCACTTTGCGAATGGGTCAAATCACATCCGAATTTTGAATTCACCAAATGTGCCAAATTTTTCCAGAGCTGTCTTTTAGTTCTTAGGCGTTTAGAAGGGTCTGATTTGGAATTTTTATATTCGTCAATCAGGAACAGAACTGTAGCCAGAGGCCACAACTCCTTGCGGGCTAGGTGATAGGTGGGACGGGGGCTGCCGCAGCATTCAGCCAAACCTGCACGTTGTCCGCAACCAAAGAAAACCACATCTATTGCGCACTAAGTACTACATGATCAAATATTGCATATACATACATAGTGAGAGAGCTATGCACATACGTACCTGCTGCCACATAAAGGCGCTGGTTTCCGTGGACAATGGGTGCACCGGTGTCGTCGACTACATCAAAAATTTGTCTCCCCTCCTTGCAAGAGTATTCTCAGCAGGGCGGCCCTCCTGTATCTCCTCCGAAAAAAACGCATGAAGTGAGAGCGTCGGAAGGGAGCGTACGCAGCAAGCTTGCGTACGCATCGCTTTATGCGTCGTGTACGCTGTAATTGACCATTCGCAGAAAAGTTTCTGCGTATGCGCGGTGAAGGCGCAGCTAGCGCCCTCTGTATGCCATTTGGTTTGTTTGGAAAACATGAGCCGGCCGTGCATTCCAGCGCTGTAGTGCGGCGATTGATGTGAGCTGTAACTGCCATGTAACTGCAACGCGCTTCTAGCTAAACTAACCACGCGTTTTCCAATAGCGATACTTGGACATAATAAAAGCCGCGACAAGATACAAGGCGCAAAGACGAAGCCGCTAATGGGGAAAGTAATGCGCGCATCCAGCATGTTTCGAAACGGGTGTTCCTGCTACATTTTGCGGTTGCTGCCAAGTGAGCACAGCTCTGTCGTTCTAGAAGAGTTTTGGCATCGACGCACGTGCGTATTCGGTGACAGGTAAATTATTTATTCAAGTATAAACATTCACCATAAATGCTACAATGTCAAGCTGTCCTTCTGAACAGCGAAAGCACGCTTCAGAGCGTAACCTCGCCTATATCCGCGCATTCTAACGCTCCACCGGCCTGTTAGCACGCAAAGTAATGCTCTGCCGTATCAGCACGAGCCGTGATTGAGATAGTACAACGGGTCGTTTACTAATCAGTTAAATGTTGCTTGCGGCTAAAGGTGGTGCATGAAGTTAGCAGAAACTCGTGCCCTCCCAAGGAAGCGCGAACATAAACGTCTGTGTGCATTAAGAAAGTGCACCTCATTATATTGTTGCACTCGCCCGCGCATAGGCGCACATTCATGCGCATTTTCGTTTGGTCATTCGGCGTTCCGTTGAGGTAGCACAGCGTAGGTATTGCCACACGGTCTTTTTTTAGGCTATAACGGGAAAACTCTTCGCTCCACCCCGTTTCTAAAAATGAACGTGGGATGTTCACATCCTCTTTCGTTATCAAACGCACGTTTCTGGTTAAGAAACAACACTAAAACAACAAAACAAGCGCACGTGAACTGCTGAACGCTGCCTTGCACATGTTTGGTCGAGAACCACTTTCCAACCAAAAGTGCCAGCGGAGCTTCCCTGTTCCTACGGCAGGCGGCGCACGCTTTTCCGCAAATGATCAATTAGTCGACACTTTAAGGCCACATTCTCATAGTCGGTTTTTCGCTTCCTCCGTCGCCGCCAGAGCCGACGGAGGGGGATGTTTTTGGAACGGCTTCCCCCCCAAATCGGGCGGCTGGTGCCGGTGGCGTATTTCCATTTGCTAGCCGTTGCAGACAAGCCCAATGTGGCCCATGCACGTTCCCGACAAGTGCAATGCTGCCAAAACAGACGCTGCAGCCAAGTGCAGTGTTGCCCACGTCCATTTCCGACAAATGCAAGCGTCTGCCAGGCCCATGTTGTATTGTAGTAACGCTAGCCTGGCCTGCATTTGTGCGAATAGGTGAGTGTCACAGGCAGTGTGTAAAATTCCTGGCCTTTCACAATAAGAAAGCCAACATTCCTTCTGGCACTTTTGTTTCATTGTCGGTGATTTTTCTGCGTAACCGTCGCTATGATGAGTCTTTTCTCTTAGCGGGGCTGCTGCAATGTCCCTGCCGGGGTGGTTTTTGAATGATGTAGGTTTTCAGCGTATATTTTCGTGGTTTACTGCAAAAATTGTCACGAGAGTTCATACTCATTTTGCCCATTCTTCGTCTTGGGTTGTGGCACTTTTTTCTTCAAATTGCTGAATCGTCAAACGTTCATATCTATCTCACACCTCTCATGAAAGCTGCGCGCTGTTACGGGTGACGTTGTCGCATAATTGATTAGACGAAACTGAAATAAAGGAGCTTTTGTCAATTGTGTCAGGTAACCTAGAACAGTGTATTGGGCTGTAAGATCATTTCCTTAATTTAAACACTGTTGCAAACAGTTTCATGATGGCATATACTTGTTGTATTATCTTAACATTGGGCACAGGAAGGAAAAAATCCCACTAAGCACAACCTCCCCTAAATAAACTGTGGAAACAGTAGTCATTATTAATATTGCATCCACTGCTCTGTGTCTAATCTGAGCTCGATGTGGCATCCACATATCTTCTGCAATCTGTGATCTGGTAGGTCGTAAACATAAGTGATATTGCTTCTGAAAGTGCAAGCTTCTCTCACTTAGAGACCTGCTTTCAATGCTCGGTTTATGTGCTTGCTCATTTTATCCAATGCATAATGACTCTTTTGATGTTGTGTAGTGAGCCCCCTTTTGATGGCTTGAAGCTTATCTAGTGTCCTCAGAATAAAAAAAAAGGTGGCTGCTTCTCTGAACACCAATATATTTTTAATAGTTACTTGCACCGCCCCATAGCATCCAAGGAGTTAAAAATATTGAAAAAGAAAACAGTCTACTCATTGAAATCATGGAAGAAAGTACCATTGGATAATATATGAACAGTACTTGACACTAAGCTGTTCTACTCTAGGATAGGTAAAAACAGAAGTATGGAAAACATCACTCTTTAAGGAAAGCTTTTACTTTGAAATGCTTGAATATGTAATTAAGTTGTTGGCTGAGTATATTTCTCACAATTTGCAGCAGTTCTAGCAAGTAAATATTGTAGAAAGATTTTAATCAAAAATTTTTCCCGTGGTCGTTCTGCTGCTGTTTCTATTTCAGTTTGCATTTGCTCTTGCTCTGTCATTCTGAGTTGCTGTCTTTAATTTACCAGTGGAAATCAAGCAGCACTGTTGTGAATTTTTTCAGTTTACTTATAAGTGGCCATGTATGCATGCCCCAACAAACACATCCATACTCAAGTATAGGTCAGACTTGACTATCAGCTGTATTCTGAAATCACTTCGCAAATGACCGAATCTCTACTGTAATAAACGAGGTGCTGATGGCTGCCTCGTTCCAAATGTAATTCACATGCTTAATCCAAGGCCTGAGATAAAAAGCACTCCTAAACATAAATTTTTTGGTTGTTCTTAAAGTAATATGATTAACTTTGTACCTATCGAAGTGATTACGACACTTTCTTGTAAAGGTAATGTGAACAGTTTGCAAAGCTTTTAGCAAAGTAGGTGAATCATACACAATTTGTGAATTACACTGGAGGAATATCATCAGCACCAAATACCTTGGCCTATTTAACATCTTGGAATCATATGTGGCTTGGAATCTCGTCAAGCCTTGCCACTGGCTTTTTGCCGGTGCACCCAACATCGCCATGATGTTAAATAAATATATTCTGATTCTGATTCTGATATACCAATCCTGCTAACTCAAAATCTGACCTTCAGCATGCGGTCTAGCTTAGCAGGCGGTATGAATCTAACAGTATGTGAGCAAGGCGGCATGCAGATGACGAATAACCACTGCAAAGTTTTGTTTGACATACATTATTGTTTATTCAAAAACTAGTGCAGGCATGTGGTAAATAGATTAGTAGAGGAGGAGGCCCCAAGTAGAAACTGTCAGGGGGACCTCCTGTTATTAATTGTATATATGACACATATTAAACATATGGCAGATAGCAACTACATATCGGTAAAAAGGTACAGCAGGAATTAACAATCACAACAAAAAATTAGATTAAGCATGCTCCATTTTACAAACTCATTAAGGAACATGGCAAAAAGAGAACACAATACTATACAAAAGCACTCAAGCAATAAAAGCCATACACAATAAATACAGGGTTCATTGGCATGGCAAATGAAGGTAATTAAAAAGTACACACTTTTTGAACCTTTTATGGAATGATGCTTCTGTACTAGATGATGTGATGATTGTTAGTAGAGAGTTGCAGACAGTGATTGCTGAGAATAATGAATAAAAACGAAACTCTAGAATATCATCGCTTTTCAAGCCAGATATAGTGCTGTTGTTCGCACCAAAAAAAAGTTCCGGGCGTAGTGTACAGTAAACCGTGCAGTGACTGTAAAACCATGTGCATGTGGGTGAAAGTGAAAACTTCGTTTAAAGGTTGAAACAACACTAGTATGATGTTGCAAACAAGAAAGCTTCGTCAAATGCACTCTTCGAAAATTCTGAATGCAAGCAGCATCATATAGATTGAGCAACGCGTGCATTTTGAAAACAGAAAAGAATCTCCAGAGCTGTCTATATCTAGAATCCTTAATGATCCAGACAACCAAACACACTCTTAATCGCACTGACGGGGCACTTCCTAGTGCATACGGTCGCTGCATAGGGCACATTTTCAAGCTTAAATAGCCAGCCTTACACGTCTGCACCTGTTTGTGAACAAGGCTCCCGTGTGGGAGCTGAAACGTCATTTAGGAGTTCATTTTATTTTGCTCGGTGTTCTGCCTTCTCCACGTACAGCCCCGACCAGACAGGTTTCCGTCCAACCCTCGACTTCATGCAGCAAGCATATAATTTCTAGAAAGCCCAACAGGGAACCTAAAGTGAAACGTCAGCATGTGTTAGTTCATGCTCTAGGTCATTCTACTAGCATTGCAGCCACGGCAAAAAAATGTGAAGTTGCTTCCATGCATGTTGCGCAAAGCATTATCTAACATTGTCTCTAATTTTAAGTTTCAGTGTACTCAAAAATGCAGAAAGATGACCCTGAGAAACTCCCAGAAAGCACATGTTAGGTCCAACAGGTTTGCAGCATAAGAATTCAATTGTCTAAAAGTTTCCTGCTACATTTATTCCATTGGAAGGAAAGTAACTTCAAACACTCTCTGGACTGCAGCTACTAGCCTGCTAAATATACCTATTAACTGAAACAGGTGCAATCAGACTCCACAGCCTTGGCAAAAGAAGAATAGGAAATTGGAAAGGGGTAGGTAATGGAGGCAGCACTGCAGCAAAAACCCTCTTATAACCAAAGAGTAGACATGAAGGTTCATCATGAGAGGCACTGAATGGAACTGTAAAGTGAGAGTGCGATTGATTTGCGTCCTAAGTCTGTGTACACAATGCTGTATCAAAAATATCGTTACAATAGGATGCATATATTACTAAATACTGAATAGAAAATTTCTGTTGCCAGTGTCAGCATGGAGCCTCTTGTTTTGTTTTGAGTTTCAGGTTGCTAACTGTTTTAGAGCAAGGATAATAATGGGGAATGGAAGATGCTCTTGGAATGCACATTCAGAATGTAGTCCAAAGTCTTTAAGGGAAACACTAGAGGTGAAGTGCATTTCAATTAGGCTGTAATTACTCATTAGTTTCCACTTGATCGCAGTTATACGGTTGCAGAGGAAAGCTTGACAGCTTTCTCAGAAGCTTTGCAGCTGAAGGAAAATTCGTTTTAGCCTGAGGATAAAACCAGGGACCACTGCTTGCCTGGGCAGTCACTCTACATTTAACCTAACCAGGATGCCTAGCAGATGTCATGGTGAGGTCAAATTGATCAACAACCTGAAGCAAGAACGGTGTTAGTCTCGCTCTGAGCTGTTGATCAATTAGCTCTCTTTACCTAAATGGTTTGAAGCTTCTGACACCGTGAGACACTACGCAGGAAATAGTTCGGGATAGCCCTTGGCCTTTTGCTTCTGACAGCCAATGCAAAAGTTCTCGAGGCAGCATGGTCACATTAAGCATATGTCTCTTCAGTCTTCTTTACGTGCTTGAAATTAATCCGGAGCCCTCCGCTAAGGCGACCCTTGTATGCGCCGGGTTGTTTTTGGATGTTAAACCCTACAGTTTACAAATTTTCCACGTGCGGTACGCTGGTGCCGTAGATGGGGCAGAGAGAAAGTCAAGAAGAGAGGCAATCCAGTGATCTTTACGCTGCTCAGAAGTCATGTCGCAGGTGTTGAGGAAAGGCGCATCGGATTCGAGGGCAGAGAGGTTGGCAAGCTCGGCCAATAGCGGGGAGCGGGACAAGGCATCAGCATCATGGTGCTTGCGGCCCGACCGATATACGACACGTATGTTATATTCTTGTAGATGGAGAGTCCATCGAGCCATGGCAGGCGACCGGAGGGATCTTTTAGCGAAGAAAGCCAGCATAGGACATGGTGGTTGGTGACCACGTCAAAAGGACGGCCATTATGATAAAGTCGAAACTTGCCAAGGGCCCAGACAATGGCCAATCTAGGCCACCTTAGCCAAGCACTCTTTAGTATACCTCATACATTATCTGGAGACTGAATAGCGAGGTGGAGCTGCAATAAACGTTTTTCCAAGAACTCTCGTCCCGCAAACTTTTGTGCCCGATAGTACATATGTGAATAGTGGCGTGTCGCGTCCGCGAAATATGCGGTGCGGCACTGCTGTATTCTTGTAAACGCGGCTTATCTCAGCCTGCAATCTTTACCCGTCCAATTGTGAAACGAGATATGACGCCTCGAGAAAAGGGGTTGAGACTGCATAATTATAATAGCTTCGCCATATCTTCCATGTACCTCCATGAATGCCAGTACCTCCGTTCAGTCCCTGCTGTGGTTATTGTGCTTGGCTCCTCACCCGAAAGACGCGGGTTCGATCCCGCGGCGGCTGTCGCATTTCGATGGAGGCGTTAATGCTAGAGGCCCGTGTACTGTCTGATGGTAGTGCACGCTATGGAACCGAAACCAATCTTGTTTCGGTTACGAGAGAGCATTTGATTCGAGAAAGAGTATCTAGACCTACGGTGTACATATGTAGCCTGTAAATTTCTGCTTGAAATACTTCTCATGCCTGGCAGATCTGCCGCTGCCGTGATGCAGGCGTTGTCGCGACTCTGACAGGAAAAAAATGGCGCAGGTTTTAGAAATAACATTTTCACGCTTCAAAATTGAGACTCAATTTGGTGCAGCGTAAGTCAGAGCGCTTCGATGACAATAAAAAAATGGTGAAGTTGCCTTCCGAGTACATTCCTTGCAGAGTTTCGGTTTTGATTTTATGGTTGGAAGTTTGTCTAAAATCTGTACTTTCTTTATTTTTGCTGTCAGCTTTCATTGTTTTCATGGTGCTATTGTGGTGTCATTTCTTAATAATTGTGAGCCATGTTTCCAGCGCATTTCATATCAGTTGCAGAAAAAGTTCATTTCGTAGGTAGCGTTGTAGCGCCATCTGGCTGGGACGACCTGCCCATCGACATCAGCATTGTCCTGCGTGCCGCGGGTCGTTTGTATCTGTGGCTGGATTGGTGGTGTTTTTGCGTTTGTTGTAACACTTAGTGCATCTTTAAGCGCAAGCAAAAAGCTATGCTGCAGTGTTCAAGTATGACACGTTGGAGCCAGTTCAGGTGAGCTTTCCGTGCTGCGCGGTTACCTACACGGCCTTCGTTAGTACTGTACTAATTTTTGGGAAAACAGCAGTTGTACCTTATGGTCACTTTTCTCTTCGGAGGCTTTTACTGCTGCGTAATCGTATCGGACAGAGTCGAGTTCATGCCGCCTAAATGTATGTACCACCAGCAGCAAAAGTTATTGGGGTGCGTGTTCTCGGGGAGGAAAACTTCCTCGCGACCGAGTGCTTGAAACATGCTACCAGCGTGTGGCGAATGCAAGTCCCCTCGTTCAGACACTTCGAGCGATTGGCTTACGTGGCGATTGGCTACTGTGCCGGATTTCCCGGGTTCGAACCCGACTGCGGCGGCCACGTTATCGATGGAGGCCAAACGCAAAGACGCCCGTGTGCTGTGCGATGTGTGTGAACGTTAAACATCCCTAGGTGGTCGAAATTATTCCGGAGCGATACACTACGGCACATCTTTCTTCTCTCAGTCCCTCCTTTACCTCTTCCCTTACGGCACGGTTCTTTTTTTTTTTTATTCGAGAAGTGTGCCATGAGGCATAAGTTGAAAAAGGAAGGGGGGGTGGGGAATGCACGGGATTGAAAGTTAAAAGAAGGAGTGAAGAACCGTTGCGCTGAGGTAGTCACACAGGTTGCTAATGAAACGGTTGTCCATAATCCAATTCACGTAGTCACTTTCGCGGTTCCACTGCAGGCCAACCTCCCTGAGGAGCCGTTTTCTGATAGCAGCCGTCGCTGGGCACGTCCATAACAAGTGCCGCACATCATAAATGTCCTGTGCAGCGCTACAGTGAGGGCACCTGTCAGGCGCTGGCAGATCTTTGGCACGCCACCGATGACGGACAGATGGTGTCAGAGCCGCCCCTGCCCGAATCCGGCGCACGGATACCTCCTCCTGCCGAGTAAGACTACGGGGGAGAGAGTACGAACACGGAGGAATTAGAGCGCGTGTTCGCTGGCGCAGAACTTCGGAATCGGAAACATGGGACAAGAACGGATCTGGGGGAAGAGGGGAAGGTGGCGGATCGTCTAATGTATGAAGATGAGTTATAGCATCCGCTTGAATGTTAAATGGATCCTGGGCATGGCCGCGAATCCAGTGTATGCGCACAGGACATGGATACTTTGCGCAGATCACATGAATTGATTGTGAAATCTGGAACGTTCGTCGAACAGCTTTAAGCTGTTTAAGGGCGGCGCGGGAGTCTGTGTAAATGTGAACTGTATTGAATGTCGGAACGAGAGGAAGGGAAGCAATGGCATTATAAATGGCTTGAAGTTCTAATGCCAGGGGAGTGCACGTATCCGCAGTATACGTCGCGCGAGAGTTAAGATGCGGATGGGATGGACTATACACAGCAGTAACTCCCCTCTCTGCAGAATGTGATGCATCCGTGTATAATATGCACCCTTCAGGCAGATACGCTGCTGATACCGACGGGGAAACAGTGGGGCGATTGTCAGTGAGCTCGGAATATGACCACGGTGGAAGTGTCTTTAAACGATGAAGTTTGAGAGACTGTTTTCGAGCTCTATTTGACACCCGTTGGTCGATGATTTCACTGAGTGTATTAAGTTGTGTGAACTCCTGTAGCACAGGTATGGGTGTTAACCGAGGCAGATATGTTATGACGCGCATAGCCTCACGATTGATAGCTTCAAGGGAGTCCCACTGTCTGCGGGTGAGAGGTTGAAATTGTGCCTGATATACTATCCGTGGCTTAAGCATAGAGCGCACAAGCTGGCGGGCCGTATGAGCACGTGCACCACCAGAGCGCATAGCTATGCGACGAATCAGACCTAGAGTAGCATGAGCCGATTTACGGGTGGCTGTCAGCCACGGGGTGCCAGTCCCAGATGTATGGAGGAGAAGACCAAGAATACGAACAGTTTGTACCTGACGAATCAGAGAATAATGTACCGTAAAATTTAAAGGGGGAGCTTTCCGTAAGCCGGCTTTATTTCCAATTCGAATGAAACATGATTTAGTAGGAGAGAGTGTTAGGCCCGGAGGTGGGAGGCGAGATGTCAATACATCCAGCGCGTGTTGAAGGACCGACTGATGAATAGACGCATCTGGATGACAGCACCACAAGGTTATATCATCGGCATACGCAAGTTGTCCGCCAAGATACGAGACAGATACTGCGCCATTTCTTTTCCCCAAAAACCAATCTTCTTCTTCTTCCCCGTACACTCCCACTTCGTAAATTTTGCCTGCCGATAGTACTTCCGTGTGACGCGATTCGGAATTGATCACTTCAGGCCTGACCTGTTCAATTAAGCGAGTTCACACAGTTAATTTTCTTAGAAATACTGAGCGCAGTGTGCGAGCTCAGCCACTGTGACCCTGTATAGTAAACGGGTAGCGCACAAGGGGGGGGGGGGCGGAAATGGTAGAGTTTTAACGTAGTTAAACCGAGTGTATGTGCGAAAGCACGTGTTTAGCCTGGTTGTCTCATGGTTTTGCTTTGCTAGGTCGTCGGCACTTCTGGCGACGTGATTAGTTCTAGAGTAGTTTTAGTTGATGGAAGACGACGACATGCAATGCACAGCGCGAGCGTGTGTTGCAGTATTACGCGAGCCGGGGTCGTCTGCGGCAGCAGCATAGTGCTCTCGTGCACAGGCCAGCGAAATTGATCTGCTCGCGCCGCCGCGGTTTCGAATACCAGTTGCGGCAATATTTATTTTGTTATGTTTGCCAAGGTCATCCTCAAAGTCAAGCTTCACACCAACTCTGCGAGCCAGTTAGACCTTGTGAAGTAGTATTTTCACACTAAAATATTAGCCCTCCTGAGCCAAAATGACACTGACAACGTTTACAATTGCTGTACAGTTGATGCCTTCATAACCGTATAAAGACACTCCATAAGCACGTTTCTGATCAGTCCAGCTGGATTCAGCACCACAAATGAGTGTGAACGCGGTTACCAGTTCAGTTTGACATAACTAGTGTTAACAAAGGTCATCAACATGCTTCAGCAAAGCATCTGTATTTGATAGCCTCTTCTCTCTCTTTTTTTTACTGTAAGTGTTTTTCACCACCACTGCCTGCTCATAATGACAAATGCTACAACTGGTTAACATGTCTTGTGTTTGGCAACAGCATGGCAAGACAGCCTAATACATTTGTAGCGAAGTCTGCCAAACAAGTTGTGGTACTATGTATTTCTGAACTTGGCATCACCGTGTGCTGATATTGTGAAATAACATTGAGTGGCCGTTAAGTCTTCTTGAGTTTTTCTCAGATCTGTCTGCTGTAGGTCAAAGTTTGGGCACATGAGCGCAAAACAGATTTGTTGAAAATACTTTTCATGAAAACAGTTACTTATGTTACTGAGTACTGTGTAACAAGAAAGTATCTGCTGAGACTATGTTCAACTGTAAAAAATGTCTGAACAGTGAAATATAAATAATTCAGTGTTGTGGCGCAGGGGTTCACTCGAACCCGGGCTCCGTTGGGTAACGTGTCTGAGCCTTCGGGTTGAAGAAATATGGAACTTCAAGCTTGGGAAAAGGAAAAACAAACGGGTTTACTGGCACTTTTCATGAAACTTGATTACATAATTTAAAAGGAATCAGAAAGAGTAAACAGTCAAGAATTAAAAGTTCATAGCGTCGAACAACTGGATGAGCCTTGTCGTCAGTGCCCAGAGAGATCGTTCGTACTCAGGACACTCGTTAAATACACTGAGGCTCCGCCGCTTTCACCACACGATTCACAGATCGGAAGAGTCGCCGCACATAACACGCTGAGCCCTGTGGGAATGGGCGAGGAGGATACGGAGGTCCGCTGCTACTTCGTCCTCGGGAATGCGCTCCTGCCCGCTTCCTTTCGTCATCTTGTCCACCGTCGGTGGTGTCTCACGGTCCGACACAAGGGGAGCGTGCGTGGGAGATTCCACGGGTAGTTACCCCGAGACATCTTTTTTCTTTTTCGTAAGGTCAACGAGGGGTCAAACAACGTGTCCCTAGCAGGGTTGTAACAATAGTTAACAGCAAATTGAGAATAAGGAAAGGAGCAATAAAAAAAAAACTGCGTTTACTTATAAGAACAGGTAACACAGTGTACCCAAAAAATATCTGGGAGGAATATATGCAAAAGGACATAGCAAACATGTTTGAAATTTTCTGCCAGCATCTCGCCTCCCCCCCCCCTCCTTCCAAGAAGAAAAACTTGAAGCATGTTAAGAGTAATTCAAGAATAGGTACAAGTGTTTAAGTTCATTCTAAATATAAATTTTTTTAAAGTATTTGCAAGATATCAAGTTATCATGAGAAGTACTGAATATAGAATATTCAATCTGGGGTAGAAGAAGCACCAAAAGATATTGACAGAAGAACTCGGGGGCTGTGCTGATCCTGTGCCATTGTCTTTTGGTGCTGCTGTTGCCATGGTATACCAACAACTCACCAATGTACGGTTCTCCTCTGTTGTATGTTAGCTATGTGCATGTTTGACAGAGTTTTCCATGGCCACTTTTGTTAAATCCTATCATCCAGAAATATTGAGTCACAGTCATGACCTTGTGCTGCACTGCTATCTTCTGCTTTGTCAGCCTGAAAGGTTTGCAGAATGTGGCTGTGTAGGAAAAACTTCATTGGCGTGCTGGTGCCTTGTGTACCAGTTGCCTGGCATTATGCCAGTGAATGGAGCGTGCATGTTCCCTCATGATTGCCTTGGAAATGTTGCTATGGGTTATGGCGCATGTATATGGGTTTTTCTGCGCACCCAAATTTCGTCGAGTTTTGTCAGGATCATACATGTCAGAAGGGCTGGTATTTATTATGTCAGAGCAGTGTGAATGTGAAAAAACATACTGCAGTGGGTAAACGAAAACTAAAAAGACTGGTACGATGTAAAGCTGCTGAAACCGCTCACCAGTTCTTGAAAAAGTGAACATATCACCACTGAATTCAAGCTTCTGTTTGGGCGAGTTGGTAATGACCCATTTGCTTCAGTGGTTGTGTTGCTTGTCTTCCTTTCATGTGTCCCGTCTTCCTGCACTCTTTAACAATCACATCACTACTACACTTCACAATTTTTTACCTAAAGTTTTTGTATTGGGTGGCTTGCGAAAATTGCTCAAGCTTGCAGATCTGCAATGTCAACAGGCCGGCATATCAAGGTCCACAGAATGTTAAATTACGGAATAACTTAGACGGTGATCTGCGTGCATAGATAAGTGATCAATTTCAGAAAGAACTGCCTAACTATGTTACTGACATTGTTGTAAACAAATGCTGTGTAGCCCACCCCTGTTATGCCTCTAAGAGAAGAGACAGCAGTATGTGTAAATAAATAAAAAATACTTGAATGCTTCCTTCCCAAAAAATTGATGCCGTGCAATGACACCATTTTTTAGACATCAACTGATAATCCTTCTCGCATGCTTTGTAGCATTTCAAGCCTTTGTAGCGTTTCCAGTAGTCGGCCTGTCTGTAAAGGTGTTTTTTGTTATTGTTTCAGCGATGTAGGTGCCGATTAAACCAAGGCGCAGTGTTAGTTCATGAATCTGTCAATAAGAAGAGCATGTTTATTACTGTTTATCAACGTGTACTGTACGCGTTAGGTGGCATATGAACCAAGTCACTCACACATGGATAATCTAGTCCGCAGAAAATGTTGCTTATTTCGCACGAAACGCGACCACAGAATGGAAAAAGCCAATTCAGCAGCGAGAGGAGGTAATCGATGTGTTGCGGGTTTGAAAAATTAGATCTATGCATGGGGACAGAATGCCGAAAAAACTCCCGACCATTATCCGCTCGGCATTCTTTCCGGCTTTCCTCAGAAGCGCCTCGCGGAAAGTCAACTTCACGTGACCGCATGTTCCCTTTAACAGTGTACCATACTGTACAGAAAACTAACATCCACATCAGTGTGACGCTGCATGTGACCGAAGGTGTGGTTTGACTGCCAATTTATGAGGACTGGAAGGAATACATCACTCGTCTGACATCCGCACTGTGCAGAAAGTTGTGTGAACTCTGGTGTGCAGCTCCTTAACTTATGTTTTGAACAGAAAACTCGCAGTGCCTTGGTGCGAAGTACATTGTAGGAAATGGCTTGTTTGATGAGAAGGGGCCTGGTCTTGCAGCGTCAGTAATCGTAATTTTTATTTTTGGTTAAGTACACAGACAATGAATACAGGGGAAAGGATGATGCACTGCTGCTGCTGCTTGCCATTTACTGTTCGCACTCTCACACAGACTTATGCAGTAAAGAGTGCTGGCACTCTGAATGAATAAGAATCATCATCATGACGGCAGGTTTCTGCAGTAAAATGTCGGCCGGAGTAGATGTGCAGTTTTATCTTTTCAGACTATGAATTATTTCTGTTCAGACAATTTCTTAGGTTATCAGATATGCTTCTTCCCGTTACAATATGTCAAAGATATGTTGGAATCTGCATACTCTGAAATAAAAGCTGAGGAAACCACCATTCTCTGACATTAACATTTTTGCAATGCTCGTGAAAACAATCATTTAAATGTACCCCAGTCTGCCGTTAAAGAAACCGTACCTAAGACAGCAGGATCCAATGTACAATGAATACTGTGCGCTAGAAATTCGGCCGCCACGGCCGGGATTGAACCCGCGTCTTTCGGGCCAGTAGCCGAGCGCCATAACCACTGAGTCACAGCGGCGGGTGTTGGGGTATAGTCTCCAGCGCATTTCAGCTGTTGCATAGCATGAAAATGAGGCAGCAAACTAATGTCAGTGTTTTTTTTCTGCACAGCACTAGCTGCATTACTTTGTAGGATGAGGGCAACCACTTCTGGGAAAAAATTGTACAAAGAAATATGTAAGGAAAAAATTCCACTGCACAATATTCAGTGTATTAGACCCTGCTGTCATCGGGCAGGTGTTCAGAAGGGCACACTAGGGCACATATTTTTTCCGCTCCTCACGCAACAGTTTCATGTGAGGCTGCAAGATGTGAAAATAAATTTTCAAATGACCACCTCCATAAGCATTTCAAGATTGTAAAGAAAATAATGGAAGCTTCATCAACCTTTGTTGCGCCAGCCTGCACCTGCAAAGTGAACAAAGCCACTCAAAAAATAATTAAAACAAAACTGCTCACTTGCATTGTGATGACCACTCGGGAAAAAAAAAGCACACAAGAAAAACATTTGCAGTGAAAATTAAGCGGTTTTTGGTCCTGAGATATGACTGCGGTTAAGTGCAGAGGAACTGAGCTTAACAGCAGTTCAAAGCTCTAAATTTACAAGTATAAGCAGCAAGAACAATTTACTTTCGTCCAACCAGTGAGGAATGAAACCGAAATTAAACTTTGGAAGTTAGACAGGTCCAACACTTGACCTCAGCTTTGACGCCCAGACTCTAGCATCGATACTGCCAGATTCGGGAACGGCTCAACTCAGCAGTGCAGTGTTTGTCGTTGTGCAGACATCCTGCACAAGAATTGAAATTTCGTTAGGGAACATGCAAATGATGCCAACATGAACACAGCAACATATGCAAACAGATAGGTGAACCAGGGAACCTATAAATTCAGTACAAAAGGTGCAAACGCACACAGAAACCTGGAAGGATTCTGCATAGCCAACAAAGCCCACATATACATTGGCTCACCATCATTGATACAGAGCAGCCAAGAAACAGCATTCCTCTCAGGGGGGTCACAGGCAAATGAATGTGCGCATCAATGACATCCTCCTCGTGAGTCTTCAGGAATGCCTGCAGCCGATGCAGTAGACCAGGAAGTGATGAACAACTGGTGAACAAGCAAGTCGTCTACAGGGCCACTGTGGATACAACAGCAAACACAGAATCGGACACCCATTGCGAATCTTGCCATCATGTCTCTCATGGCCTGTGAGGCACTTCGCACCGCAGTACAACTTTTGCGACCGGGAAAATGTTCAAGTTTCTAAGATTATAAGTTGCAATTCACTGCTTGTTATTATGCAGAAAAGCATACCGTAATCGCAGTGTATATATTTGAATAAATGTCTTCTTTTTATTTTGCTTCCAAATTGTTATGGACAGTTTTGACGAGGGACGAAAGTACCATGTTAAGGAGGCATGCCTCTATAACCACGCAGTATTCGAAAAACACCACCTGGTTTCGCATGATATGCATGGCCTTCCTAAAGAACGCCCCTCATCCCTGCTATGACAAAAAAAAATACATAAATGGTAGGGCGGTAAGTTGAGCACACAGAAAAGGTATTATGCAATACTGTCTGAAGTAAACAGCAGCCAGCCAAACAAGCTTCAGTGTTTATTTTGAGAGTCCTTTCAATGTTCCTGTTATGGGGAAGCCCACTAACTTTGCATGCATCTTCTAATGTGGCTGTATCAAAGGACGAACAGCATGATAAACACTGCCACTACCGTGGCAGTGATGCATAGGGAGACTCTTTGAATACAAATGATGGCTGGGGGTCACCTTTATTTCGGCATGGAAGAACAGATGTGGTAACTTGCAGACAGTGGCTACATACAGAGTGCTACAACGCGGAGTTTCTCGAGTGCACCCATGGCAATAAACAGTCTCACAGTAAAGTATTCCTGCATCATGGTCGGCTGCTGAAGTGTCAAGCAAGAGTGATTTCTGCATATTTCCAACCAGTCTGCTGGCACTTAGAGATTGCCAAATGGCTATTACTTCAAACAACATTTCTGGTCATGTGTCACTCTGTGTCAAAGAGAGGTGGCACCTTGCCCATTTTCAAAGTTCACTCGCACTTGACAAGGAAATGCGAGAACCAGTCAGAAAGGCAATGTAGCAAGCAATACGGCACTCGATGTAAACAATATGATTTATAGTCAGCATGATATGTCCGGCAGTCTGTCCCACACCTCCATTTCTGAAGGGACGCAACTTTCAACAAAATTTAGTTTATTTCTAGCTGTATCTACATGAAATTTTTTGAGCAATTTAAAAATAATTTTATGACTGCTCTCACAAAATGTCACTGTTTTATGTGCAGAACATTATTTTCCGATATATATTTTTCTTGAAACCTGCAAAGCTAAGAAAATATGGCAGAAGGCTAGTACAGCATTCTTTGCTCTTGCAGGGTGGAGTATTCTTGTAATTCTTTATGTTTTGCAAAGCTGAATTTTTTGTTTTGAATTTTTGAGATTCAGTGTTTGTTGACATATTAAAGTGAGAAGACAATTTCATACAAGAAATTTAAAATTCATAAATTTGATAAAAAAAACAGTTGTCTAGACCTGGGCTGCAGTCCTTCGCATTACATGCCCTGCCCAAGCCCATTTCTTTCTCTTGATTTCGACTAGGATGTCATTAACCCGTGTTTGTTCCCTCACCCACTCTGCCCGCTTCCGATCATCTCTTAACGTTACACCTATAAGGCAAGATAACCGCTGGTCTTTAAGGGTAACGGAGTGGGTTCCAAGAGAAAGTAAGCGTAGCATGGGGCGGCAGAAGGTTAGATGGGCGGAGGCAAAGGGTGGATGCAGCTGGCAAAGGATAGGGTTAATTGGAGAGACATGGTGGAGGCCTTTGCCCTGCAGTGGGTGTAGTAGGGCTGATGATGATGATGATGATGGGCTGCAGTCCTAGGAGTGCAACGAAACAAGTGGTCCAGAAAACATAGAACTGTTGGGGACAAGTATGCTCCATAAGGCATGTATCTAGGCAGAAAACCTTAACAGAGAAAACTGCCCGTCTCTTGAATGTTTCGTGACTATTCATAGCCGCCAAGGTTCATGAAACAATTTTTTTTTACAGTATTTCCCAGTCGATTTCAAGAATTAAATTTGGGGACAGTAGAGTCATTCCACGCGAAAGGAGATGCACCAAATTCTTGGTATTTTATATTTTGCTGAGAAAATTCATAGAAGACCAGTCCCAACAGAAGTTTAGAGACATTCTTTCAAAGAAAGAAAAATTTTTCTCCGTATATCACGCTCCAAAGTGTAAGACATCACCTTCATCTGGGCATTTTGCAAGAATTATTGTTCTGGAACCGGTCCTTGTCGGCAAAGTTTATCTCCGCATGTAGTCAGGTATTGAGATGCCCTGTCATGCCTCAAAAAATAAACTGTGAATGATGCCATTTTGGTTTAAAATGGATGTGCTTAAGAGGAGAAAATTTTGAAGATTTCCGCATTTTTTAAACTAAACTTGGAGTCTAAATTTAAGCAAACTTTTTTGGAGTTTTGCCTGAAACCTTGATCTAGCACTGTTTGAATTAAACTTTAACCTTGCGTTGTTCTGTAATTTAATAAAAAGTACATAGATTTCTGCGCAAACGGCCACATTCAGGACCAGAAAACGCTATGTGGGCAACGGCCCTAGACAAAAAAATCAGCCAAATGGTCAACCCATTTAGTTTCGCATATTAAAAAAACTTGAAAAATATTTTTTGTTGGCGAGAAATAAATTTTTATAAAGGAGTTCCAGCGATGTGGTGCCAGCATCTGTTATGGTCCGTCCGGTAAAACGCTGATTTTATTTCCGGCCTTGCTAAACGCTAGCAATTGCCATTAGCATTGGACATATTATGAGAAGATGGCGCAACGGAGCCATTTCAGTGTTTTTATTTACTCTTAAAGAATGTGTTTGGGCGGAATACTCATAGTATACAGGATGTGCCATGTTATTCCCTATAGATATGACCTAAACGCAGGATTTAAAAAGCCAATCTAAAAGCGTTAGATGTATAAGCATTTATTATTTACATTGCACTTGACTGAGGCATCAGCCTCACCGATTATTCAACTTCCAAAGCTGCGGTGTACGGCAAATACAAAGTTTAATAAACCATTTGTATGGAATTTAATCGGACACCTTGTATACGCACAAAATATGAAGGGAGACTGCATTCTACAGCAAAAAAAGGGTTATAACATCAAATGGCCTGAATTGGAAACAGCTGGGGATAAGAGTTAATGAAGAATACCTAAATAATCTGTGATTTTCTGATGACATTGCCTTGCTGAGTCACTCACGAGATGAATTGCAAAACATGATCAATGATTTAAACAGGCAGAGCAGAACGGCGGGTCTAAAAATTAACATGCAGAAAGCCAAAGTAATGTTCAATAGCCTAGCAAGAGAAAAGCAGTTCACAATTGGAAGCGAGATGCTGGAAGTGGTAAGGGAATATTTCTACTTAGGGCACGCAGAGACTGTTGATCCGATTATGAGAGGGATATAACTAGAAAGATAAGAAGGATGGAGCGCATATGGCAGGTTCTCTCAGATCATGAATAGCAGTTTACCAATATCCCTCAACAGAAAAGTGTACAACAGCTGTATCTTGCCGGTACTCGCCTATGGGGCAGAAACGTAGAGGCTAACGAAAAGGGTTAAGCTTAAGTTAAAGACGACACAGCGAGCCATGGAAAGAAAAATGTTAGGTTTAACGTTATGAGACCGGAAGTGGGCAGAGTGGGTGAGGGAACAAACACGGGTTAATGGCATCCTAGTCGAAATTAAGAGGAAGAAATGGGCTTGGGCAGGGCATGTAATCCGAATGCAAAACAACCATTGGTCCTTAGGAGTAACGGAGTGGATTCCAAGAGAAGGCAGCAGTAGCAGGGGACGGCAGAAAGTTAAGTGGGCGGATGAGATTAGGAAGTTTACGGGGATACGGTGGCTGCAGCTGGCAAAGGGCAGGGTTAATGGTAGGGACATGGGAGAGGCTTTTGCCCTGCAGTGGGCGCAGTCATGCTGATGATGATAATGATGAAGATAGATGGCGTGCTCATATACTTTTGTCGGCATTCTTAGCGATATGGAAGCCTCAGGTACCTTCCTTTCAGCTTTACCTCTTGCCTTTGCCAAGAACACTTTGTTTTCAAGGGCAGGGCCGCAGCCATGTTTCTTGCATTTACTACAGTGCATTGATAAATGGGCATACTCCCACACGGTAGGCGAATCTTGGCCTGTATTCCAATTTGTGTCCCTGTTGAAAACATCCCTTGCAGTGACACCTAATTGGCCAAAATGCCAGAAGCAGATGTGCATCTACTTCCGCCATTTGGGGCAGTCAGGTGTCACCGAATGGAATTTTGAAAAAATACTGCGCAAACCAAACAACACAACAGAAAGACCGACGAAACGAGTGCAACTCTGCAACTGTGTATCCACTTGGAAAGCGAGTGAATAGATCAGCAAAAAGGCTAGACCAGGCTTCAACAAGCTGGCTATCCTACTCTGCTCAGTTGCCAAAGTGTTACTGAAAATGGTTAAAAAAAGAAAAGTGTAATAACAGAGCAATAAACGATGTTGCCAAACAGAAAACTAAACCTGTGATAATTCCTTATATTCATAAGATGGCACACAATCTGAAACATGTTGAGGCAAAGTTTAAAGTTCGCGTAGTTTTTCCACCCCCAAGAAGCTGTTCTCCTTGTGTGGCAAAATGGATTCAAACAAACCGAAAAAAGCAGAATGCCTGGAAAAGCATGTGACGCTGTTTGTGAAATGTGCAGTGGGCGTAGTTTATCAGATCCCGCTGATGTTTGGGAAATCTTACATTTACCAAACGGGCTGATGTATTAATGATAGCCTTGCTGACCATAATCACGTACTAATGAACGGCACGGGTTCTTTATTACCACATTACTGTAAAGCCTGCAGGAAAAAAGAAGAAAAAAATGCCAGGCGAAGCTGAAGGAAACAAAAATCCTAAGCAGGGGCAAAGATACTACAGCCCGTGATCTTATAGAGGCGTTCCACATCAACAAAGGCAGAAGAGATTATGTAAGCCCACCCTCGCTTACAATTGACAGAAAAGAAAGTCTTTTTAGATATGTGCTGAGACACATTTTTTTCTATAGCCATTTGTTACCTTATTGTTTCTGTTTGTGCGCATGTGTAGGTCCCTCTCTGCTCTTGCCTTTTTGTGTATATATTCACTTGCTTCAATAGGTGAATAAACAGTTGCTCTTGTTTCGTCTGTCTTCCCCTAGAGTTGTCTGCTTTGCGCGTCTGTTTTCAAAACCATGCACCAACTTAGCCTCCCAGAGAGTATTCCCGAATGAGATGTTTTAGAATGAGCCGCAAGTTGGAATAAAGGGCCGTGTTGATGGCCCTGATGCGCATTGTGTTTGCTTATGTCTTTTTTTGTTAACTCTTTCAGCTCTTAATCTTTTGCTCAACCTTGGGTACACCTTGGCAAGCTTACGAGAGGAGGTCTAAAATTTGTGGCCGTTAATTGATGGAACGAAAGACAAAGGTTGTACCAAAAGAGTCTATTCATTCAAACATCTCTCAACATATTTGCCATTGATGTCAGTGTGTTTCTTGTTGTGACAGATTTATTTTTCCTAATATGCTTTGTGTAGTAGCGTGCGGCAGCCGAGCGGCCGCACCAAAGAACCAGCGAAGACCGCTGCAGGACAAGGAATCCGCGTTTATTTGTCTGACGCTTCTTTTATACGTTGCGGTTGCTTATCCGCTGCTGCTATCAGTGCGCGTCATGGCACAGTGACGCGTCATGCACTTGACGCTATCACATTCCTTCCCTCCAAGATCTTCGCCTCCACTCATTAGCTGCAGTGGCGGAAATCGTGGGAGGTATATCGGTCGGGGGGTTTCCGGGCGCGCTGGCTTCTGCGCAGTGTTGTGGGTGGAGAGTCGGAAGGCGCTTCAGCTTGCGCCTCAGGATGTGCGTTGTGAGCAGCTGGCAGCTGCAATTCTTGCCCGTCTTGTGGTGGCGGGGTCGGGGTTGGTGCATCATCGCGAAGAGGGGGTACTGCCGCGTCCGCGTCGTGCTGCGCCTCTTGGGGTGGGGAGGGGAGCGTCTCCTGATGACGCTCAATGTCGTCGGTGTCGGGTCGTCTCGGGGCTTCCGCCCCGGTGTCCACTCCTGCATACTGGAAAGAGCTGCGCGATCGCAAATGATCAACATCAACGTACCGAACTGTGTTCTGAGTCTCTACGAGATAGGTCACAGGGCTGACTAGCCGCACTATACGCCCTTCCGTCCATGACACCTTCTCTTGCCGGGCAGTCTTCACGTACACCCAGTCTCCTTCCTTAAACGAACGGAAAGTTGATCTCCGTTGGTCATGCTGCTGCTTTAGCCCTTCTTGCCTACTCTGCATGTCATCCCGAAATGATGGTCTTAGTAATGACAGTTTAGTGCGTGGAGTTCGTTTCAGAAACAGTTCAGCCGGACACTTGCCAGTTGCCGTGTTAGGGGTTGTCCTGTACGCCAGCAGGAAGTCGTCCAGTCTCTCCCGCATCGATCTGTTGTTACCTCCCTTGTCGTGCAGAAGCTGCTTACGAAGACTCCTTTTTGCAGTTTGCACCGACCTTTCGGCAGCCCCGTTGGACTGCGGATGGTATGGCGGGCTGTACGTGCGTCGGATGCCACAGGCATCGAGGAAGTCCTGGAACTCCTGCGCTGAAAACTGGGGGCCGTTATCAGAAACCAGTTGTTCAGGGTATCCGTAAGCAGCAAACAGACTTCGCAAGCGCTCGATAGTTTTCGCGGCTGTAGTAGAGCGCATAGGAAACACTTCGATCCACTTTGAAAACGAGTCCACGCACAAAAGAAATGTCGTTTTTTCAAAGTCAAAAAAGTCCACATGCACTCGCTGCCAGCAGTGGGCGGGAACCGGCCATGGCTCGAGTGGAGAACGGGGAGCGCTATTTTGCATTTGTTGGCAAATGCTACACGTTTTTTACCGTGTTTTCTATCTCTGCGTCTAGCCCTGGCCACCAGAGCAAGCTACGTGCGAGCATCTTCATGCGTGAAGCACCGGGGTGTTCCGTGTGCAACAGACTCAACACTGCATTTCTCATCTTTGTTGGCACAACAACACGACTGCCCCATGTGACACATCCCGCTTCCAGCGACAGCTCTGCACGTCTGTTATAGTACGGTACAAGTTGAGCATCTTTGATTTGTGCTGGCCATCCTTCAAGCGTATATCTGTAGAGTTTGCTGAGAATGCCGTCATACTTGCTAGCTTTGGCAACGTCTTTAGCCGTCAGTGGCGTAGTTTCAAAAACAGCGAGCGTATGTGTCTCATCAACGCTGTTTTCGGTTGCAACAGGCAGTCTGGACAGCGCGTCCGCCACTTCCATTTGAGATCCTTTCCAATATCTCAAGTCGTAGCGGTAAGAAGCCAGGATTAACGCCCACCGTTGCATTCGAGCAGCCGACAAAGATGGGACCTGCTTCCGTGGCCCTAAGATGCCTAGTAATGGTTGATGATCCGTGAACAACGTGAATGCCCTTCCATATAGGTAACGATGAAAGTTCTTGAGAGCAAAGATTATTGCCAGCGCTTCTCGCTCGATCTGGGCATAGCCGCGCTCAGCTTGCGATAACGTCCTGGAAGCAAAAGCGACAGGCTTTTCTTGCCCACTGGGAAGTATGTGAAAAAGAACCGCGCCGAGCCCATACTGCGACGCATCACAGTATAGAGCCAAGGGTTGCTTCGGATTGTAGTAAGCAAGTACCGGACTGGTCGTGAGCAAGTTCTTTGTTTTTCGAAACGCGCGAGAACACTCGCTTGTCCATTTCCAACGCGTGCCCTTCTTCAGGAGCTCGTAGAGCGGCGCAGCCACAGTCGCCAAGTTCGACAGGAACTTAGAGTAGAATGTTACCATTCCCAGGAAAGCCTTCAGTTCAGTACCATTTGTAGGCTCCGGTGCACTCTCTATTGCCCTTGTTTTCGATTCCAGTGGCTTTATTCCATCCGCTGAAATTATGTGGCCCAGATAGCGGACTTCACTGCAAAAGAGCTTGCATTTTTCCATGCGCAGCGTCACATTGTGCTCCTGCAATCGTGTCAAAACTTCTTCCAGCCTTTTCCGACATTCATTCTCACTTGAACCTCCAATGATGACATCATCAATATAACACCCTACTTGAGGGATACCCTTGAGAAGCCCGTCCATGAGCGACTGGAATATGGCAGGAGCACTGGCAATGCCGTAAGGGAGCCGCTGGTACTGGTAAAGGCCTTGGTGGGTGTTTATAGTTAAAATCGCCTTTGCATCGTCGGCAAGTTCTACTTGCTGGTAAGCGGCAGCAAGGTCTAGGACGCAGAATACTTTTGAGCCTGCCAATGTTGTGAACAAATCTTCTGGCAAGGGAAGAAGGTAGTGCTCAGTCAGCAGCACAGGGTTCACCGTGACCTTGTAGTCACCGCACAACCGCACTTTTGCTCCTCCGTCTTTCGGTACCACTACCAGCGGAGTCGCCCAATCGCTTCTGGTGACCCTTTTCAGTACCCCCGCCCGTTCCAAGGCGTCTAGCTCTTCGGACACAGCTTGCTTCAATGCAAAAGGCACGGGACGGGCCTTGCAAAATACTGGCTTGCTGTCTGGCTTCAAGAGGACCTGTGCTTTGTAGCCCGTTATCAGCCCCATCTGCGGTGAAAACAAAGCCTGAAACTTCTTAAGTTCCTCCACGGCGTCGTCTTGCTGTATAGCATGGACTTCCTGCCCGTTTAATTTCAGCTTCCTCAGCCAGTTGCGGCCGAGCAGACACGGCAACACTTTCCCACCGTCATCTACTATCAGAACAGGTAGAACGTCAGTTTGATTAGCGTGCTCAACACGCACATCAGCCGACCCTACGACCGGCACTAGTTCTCCTGTGTACGTTCGTAAAGGAACCGTAGCCGTCGTTACTGTCAGATGGGGAAACTTACGAAGAAAAACTGACTTCGGCATGACGGTGACGGACGCCCCTGTGTCGATTTGCATCCTTAAGGCCTGTCCTTCCACCAGAACTGTGACATAGTATGCAGACTTATTTGTTGTTATACTGTATATTTCTTGCTCTTCTTCAGACTCATCGGCCGAGTTATCGATCGCATTCAGCGCGTTCGGTTTGCCTGTGCGCTGCCTGCACTTTGATTTCAAGTGACCTTGCTCTCCGCAGTTATGACACTTGTACTTGCGATATCGGCAATTATTGGCCGCATGGCGTTTACCGCAACGGAAGCACTCTACGGGCTCAGTCTTGCTTCGATAATTGTCCTTAGCACGGTAGCCTTGACTCAGAACATCAACTTCTAGTCCTGAGCGCCTTTGTGGTATACTTTTCAGCTCTTCTAGCTTTACTTGTTGAGTCTGGGTGGTGGCTAGTTCACGATTTAACGCAATTTTGCACGCCTCTTCGAACTTCAGCTTTTCAGCGGCAACCAGCTCACGCTGAGTGTCGACGCAGCGTAGCCCGGCGACTAGCCTGTCTCTAAGCGCTTCGTCGAGAAACTTGCCAAACTCGCAAGTTCTGGCCAGGTGCTTCAGCTGCACAATGAATTTGGCTACAGACTTGCTCAAGTTGCAATCTTGGGTTAAATCAGCACCTTTCTGCAATCACGGCCTTTCGGGGACTGTAGTGTGTTTTCAGTAGCGCCGTGACCTCGTCATACGTTTTGCTGGCAGGGGAATTCGGAACTAGCAGGTTCTTCAATACTTCATACACTCGAGGTCCTACTACAGTCAGGAATACGGCTAGCTTCTTGCCTTCAGCCACATCATTTGCCAAGACGTAAAGCTCAAATCTTTCCAAGTAGGACTCGAAGCTGTCGCTCCTTTCGTCAAAAGTATCAATTTTTCCCACCTTCGCCATTGCAGCATCCGCCAGGCAGTAGTCTTCAGCAGCAACCGAAGAAAGCAGCCAGCCGCCTCGATCCCATCCTCGTCGCCAGTGTAATGTAGTAGCGTGCGGCAGCCGAGCGGCCGCACCAAAGAACCAGCGAAGACCGGTGCAGGACAAGGAATCCGCGTTTATTTGTCTGACGCTTCTTTTATACGCAGCGGTTGCTTATCCGCTGCTGCTATCAGTGCGCGTCATGGCACAGTGACGCGTCATGCACTTGACGCTATCACACTTTGAAATTATTCCTTTGTAGCTCTTGCAATTCACTGTTCCGAGTGGCAGTGGTCTCGTTTCTGGAAATAAACAGTGGTCCTATATGAATCTTCATACACAAAATGCTGTTGGAATTGAACAAATCAATATGTGGGCCTGAGCTCATAGTGAAAATGGTGCAGTATGCTTGTTCATTTTTGTTCTTTCAAGAATGTCGCCGTTGTCTTTGCACCATCTCCACATTTTTCACATATTTATAGTCAGTATGTGTATATGGAAAACCACCATGAAGCAGTTATGCCTCTAAAACGACATAGGAACACCACTCTAAGGTTGACAAGACAGAACATTCATGCAGCAAAATGTATTGCCAAAGTCCACAAAAATTTGGAGCTCCTTGCATAAATGGCACCAAAAAAATAGGCTTACTCGTTACCTGCCTGCCGCTTTCTTGACGTGAGAAACATAATGCAGATAAGGCATGGAACACACTCGCTTCCTATCTTCATTGCTCTTCAAATGCTGTGTGTGTGTATTTCTCATGTTTCCTCCTTCCTTTCTTGTTTTTTCACTGTTTTTTTACAGGACTATACCCACCAAATCTTTGCTTGCGTGTTTTCTTGTTTGAAACGATGCGTTAGACATTAGTATATATGGATCACCCCATACACATCAGTCGCTAAATAATTTACAATCGAACTTCCTCTTGATGCTGTTTTGATTCCAGCAGCTAGGAGATGGTTGTGATATCAAAGGTCGGTGTACGCCACATGCTGCGTAAAATAAACTGCAATATAACTGCTCCTTTTTTGTTTTCATTACTGCAATGCTAAAACCATCCTGTCTCAAGAGTGAGAATGACTACAAATGAAGAAGCGCTGACCTATACTTACCTTTGATGTCATAACCATTGTCGGGCTGTCTAAACCGAAACAGCATGAGAAATCAAATTGAACTTTAAATCACATAGCAGGCCTAGCTAAATACCTAGTGGTGATCCATGTATTCTAATATCTTATGCTTCACTACAGATAATACAAGATGTAACTAAAATTCGGTGTCATTTTCGAAAGTGAGTGACAGTATGACATTCACTGTGGCCTCCCTTTATTCTTGCTTAACCATGTTCACAATACATCAACATTTTCATGCAGTTCAGATTATAGTAAGTGCACAAAGCTTATCTATGCAATAAAGTACACTACTTGTGCAATGTATGAAAGAACTCTGACTGGCACCTACAAAATGTGCCAACTTTCTTCTTCTGTCATCAGCATGTTTGCAATTCGTAATGGTTGGAGAAAGATTAGCTAGCAGCACAAGCGGCCATCTCAGCAAGATTGAAACTAATAATGACCTCACTGACACCATGCCTGGCCTCATCTTTTTTTTAAATGCATATAATTTCATACATGTAGAATTGCAAGGGAAATTAGCACAGCTCAGAACGGGACTAAGCCTTAGCAAGTCTGTTCAGCGTTACACTATGTGTATGAGCCTTTCAAATCTTGAGAACTGGAAGTTTGGTTTGGTTTATGGGGGTTTAACGTCCCAAAGCGACTCAGGCTATGAGAGACGCCGTAGTGAAGGGCTCCAGAAATTTTGACCACCTGGGGTTCTTTAACCTGCACTGACATCGCACAGTACACGGGCCTCTAGAATTTCGCCTCCACCGAAATTCGACCGCCGCGGCCGGGATCGAACCCGCGTCTTTTGGGCCGGCAGCCGAGCACCATACCCGCTTTAGCCACCGCGGCGGCTAGAACTGGAAGTAATTTCCTCACTAAATTCCCTTCAGATATAGTTTCATGCACCTACATTTCGAGCAATCTATCTCGAGTCAACATACACTGAAGCTGGGTGCAACACTAATGAGGTGTATATTTCAGTGTTTGCCGTTCAGAAACTTTGTACGTCACAGCTCTCTGGAAAATGAAATTGCGCATATGAAAGATCTGTTTTTAGATGGACCAGCTTATTATTAGTCATTATACAACCTCACTTACACAGCTTTAGACCCGATATTTAAAAGCAATCTTTGTACAACGTACAGATATGAGCAGGTTTTATTGCTCTCTCAGTGCATAGCAATCGTGAACCTCATGTTAACTAAATTATTTAAGGATGAAGTGCACTTTTGAGAGTAATTTTAAAGTGCTCTGAAAAATTTCAGCCCTCAAATGAATGCTGCATAACTACAGACAATATAAGCTTCAGTAATGACTATGCACAAATCAAACAAATCTTAAAAGAGCATTGAGGATAAATTAAAGTTTACCTGCTACTCGACAGACTATGATATTCTAATGTCAAAGGAACTGCTGTTATCGAAAACTGAGCTTTAATAAGACGGAAAACACCAAAAAGTGAACTACAGGTGTTGTCATCACCAGCTGATTTTGCAAGTAAACTGCGTGCGTGCGTAGGCACCAAATTTTGGGCATATCCAAAAAAAGCCAGAAAATATCAGGAGGTTCTAAAACCTTTGCAGGATTGAACAAGATGAAAATAGCCCAAGTTGTGGCAAATTTCTAACAAAAGAAAAACCATTACCTAGAATATTCACCTGTACCATTCACGGCTCTTAAAGCCAGAAAATACCAAGAGGTTCTAAAACATTCGCATGATTGAACAAGATGAAAATAGCCCAGGTTGTGGCAAATTTCTAATAAAGAACGCATTACCTAGAATATTCACCTGTACCATTCACGGCACCTTGTTCTTCACAACTTCTTCCTGTTCCGCTCTAAGAAGAAAGTCCACAGTGTAAACTGTTCTGTGGTCGTGGAACGCAGCCATTTGCACATACATTGAATTAAGCTTGCCCAAACGGCACTCTTTTACGCCATGTATTCATGCAGTCTCTTACGCACTAAAAAAAAAAAATCTGGGACAGCCCAATGTCCCAGATAAATTGGCCAAACGGCTCTCTTTTACGCCATGTATTCATGTAGTCTCTTAGGCACACACAAAAAAAAAAACTGGGACAGCACAGTTGTCCCAGATAAATTACTCACCTTCATTGAACTTATCCCATACCACCCCTACGGCAGACATCATTGCTTCACCGCCTCACCGGCGTCGATGCAAAGAATGAAAGCGAACAAAATACCCACCTTGAATTAAGCTTGTCCAAACGGCACTCTCGTAGTCTGATAGTCGCCGCAAGCGGCACTCATCGTTGCTGTCATCGAAAAGCACAAACACCCAGAGGCGGCAGGGCGCCGCCATTTGCAATTACCGGCGTCGCGTCTTTTTACCACATTTTGCCATGGGAACAGCTGCTCCGCGTGCGAGTTGGCGTAGGCAACCATGGCATGTACATAGTTGATATGGCAACAGCTGCTCCACGCGTGCGTTGCATGGGCAACATTGGGCTTGTCTGCAGCGGCTAGCAAACGGAAATAGGCGTGCCGGTGGGCCAATGGCTGGGCCCTGCTCTACGTTTCCGTCATGCGGTGGCGACGGAGCCCCGCCCCACAAAAAAGGTGCCAGTCACAGCGCGAACTCGCCTCACGTCACCCACGGTTTGCTTGCTGCGAGCGAGAGATGGAGAGAGATCACTGCTTCGGCGGCGGCAATGCGCGGTGCGTGGGTGCGCGGGCGCAAAAAGGAAGCCCCCCACCCCTTTCTTTTTTTTCTCCGTTGGGAGATGCACGCGTCTTGCGCCCCAAAAAGCGCCTGCTGCCAAGGAACATAGAGCGGATGACGGTTTTATTTCGTTTGGAAATATACGACGCGTTCCAGGCAAACAAGTCTCCGATGAGTTTTGCGTTTGCACTGGGCGCGGGATATACGATAAGCGAATTTGCATCTGTTGCGCTCAAGTCGCACCACTGTTGTGAATTTGAATTTCTGGCGCTATCTTTTAGAGATTGAAGAAAAAAATTACTCGGAGGGTACCTTGCTGCGAACAAGAAGTTAATATTTAAAAACCTAGCTACTCAGTCTAAACTAATTATTCGACTGTGCAGTGCGAAAAAGAAAGTCAGACGGGGTTTAATCATGGTTATAACTAAGTTCGAGTGAAATCATTGTGGCCATGACCAGGACCAGATTTGGAGGTCGCAGTAAATTCAAGATGGTTCTTTGCGTTTCTTTGGAGGGGCACAGGACCTCTCCAAACGTGAATTCGACGGCGTTGAAGGAGCAGGCGATGACTGATGCCAGATGATGGAGACAAAGAGAAAATATATTTAAAGGATGTACAATAATAATAGTAATAATAATAATAATTGGCTTTTGGGGAAAGGAAATGGCGCAGTATCTGTCTCATATATCGTTGGACACCTGAACCGCGCCGTATGGGAATGGATAAGGGAGGGAGTGAAAGAAGAAAGGAAGAAATAGGTGCCGTAGTGGAGGGAGGATGTACACGGGCAAACTGCGTTACAAATTATGTCACACAAACAGTCAAGCTGTAACTGACAAAGACAACTCCCACACAGAGAAACACTCACTACTAGCCCTTACTCATCGACGCGAGGTTAGAGTCTGGAGTTGTAAAATTACGTGCCACTGCACGGAGCCGCTAGGTCAACTAGACAGGACTGCCCTCCAATGATTTTGCATGCAATTTTAAAGCTTTTTCAAACAAAGAAGTTTGGGCGGTCGCATTTCGAGGCCCGCCCTAAGCTTCCATAACCAATCGAGGTAGCCACAGCCCCCGAAGGTTGGATCCAACTTCGAGCCCGGGGCTTGGCTAAAAAGAAAAAGAAACGTATACAGAAAACATTCTGAAAACCCTCTCCCCGGGGGGGGGGGGGTGAGTTCTTGCCCTTATTGCTTGATGCTTTTCCCTTCCCTGCCGTACTCGCGCGTCGCCTCTCGAAGGATGAAACTTTTTTTAGCTGATTGGCCGGACCACTAATCCACTGGCTCGCCGCAGGAATGTCAGACGGCGGAGACCCGCGACGCTTCGGTGCCATCGAGCAGGCAAAAAAAAGGGGTGGGGGTCCATCGCAGAATGCGAGGTAGTTCGCATATTTCCGCAGATGCGCAGTATCGGGGTGTGCTGCCGTGGGAATGCTGCCTAAGACCAAGCGCCACCACGTGCTCGTTGTGCGAGCATCGCATGCTTTCTTGGTGCGCTTAACAAAGCCAGGTGTCTTCGGCCGTCACAGCGGTACTGTCAAGCAGCCAGTGCCTCCTGCGCCTTTGCTACTGCTTGCTGGGGGGGGGGGGGGGGGGGGGGGGCACGCGGGTAGGGTTTAGCTCGGTGCTTCACTGAGAGCTCTCCACCGGAGGCCTGCAGTGAGCGCAAGCTAAGGGAATAAAAAAGTGTACGCTTTGATGAAGCATAGCCTTACAGTCGTCATCGTGTCGGGCAGGCTCATTTATGGTTGCACGCTCAATATCGTTGGACGCTCAGTTATGGTTGGTCCAAATCGGCCGAGGTCAAATTTAGAGACTGTCATCGTATCGAGAACATTGAAATTAGCCTGAAAATAGACTTTGGTCCAAATCAATGATGGTCAAATTACCAAGGTGGGGTGGGCAACATTTCGGAAACGACCCGAGTCTAATTTGGAGACCCCATCTGACTTAAAGGTGTTGCTATTAAATCGCCAAGTGCGAAGGTCACTTCAATGTCATATACGCACACAGGACTGAAACTCAAGTTTTGCCTTGAATAGATACTGCAGAGTAGGCCAATTCAATTCAATTTAATTTATTTCAACACTACAATGTTGAGGACCGCGAAACAAAAAGCCTTTTGTGGCTTGACAAGGTCCGCAGCTCCTTTTAAGTAGCAGTAACAGGGCATAGGGTTAGGTATTACATATTAAGCTAGAATTACCTAAGTCCCAATAACACGAGTGTCAGAAATTATGTATGTGAATGCAATTGAAACAGAAAGTATATGCAGTACATATAGCACTCACGTACAATTGAAGCCGAAATAATTAACGCTAATTACTAATTCACATTATACATATATGAAATCAACAATTGGATCATATAAAACATACTGCAATGCACAATTCGGCAAATACACTGTTACAAAAAAATTAATTCCATTTTTGCGGTAACAAATAAAAGATAGCTACCTAGATAGCACGATAATGAAACTTATACAGTGTTAATTTTATTTAGACAAGATGGTAATGTAAAGCGCAACATTTGGTATGTGTAATTAGTCCTTGCCCGTGGCATCTCCCAGAGTTTGCAACTGCGCGTATTTAGCTTTCCATCTCTACGTTTTAAGTTTTATATAGTATTTAACGTGTTATATTTCTTTTAATACCTGTCTTATATCGCTGAAATAGTGTTTGCTCATAAATATCAGGCATAGGAAGTAAATTCAGTTTTTAGAAAAGTGGGTGCATATGTGTGTCGTGGGGAACGTCCCGAATACTACTGACAGCCTTTTTTCGTATTCTGTGTAATGTGATGATATTAGAAAGTGTCGTAGTACCCCAAACAAGATGGTAATAATGAATTTGGCTGAGAAGCAAGGATTTGTATAGGAGAAGTTTGATGCTTTTAGGGAGAAATTATCTTAACCTGTATAAAATTCTACTCACACGCGATATTTTCGCTGGGACTAAATCCACATGTAAATTCCACGACATATGCTGATTGAGTACAATCCCAAGACATTTAACAGTAGGCACAATCGGAATAATAGAATTATTAAGTTGTAATGTTAGTCTGTAGCGACATTACGATTTCTCGGTCTGAACAGAACAGCTGTTGTTTTCTTAATATTTATACTAAGCGAATTTGCGGTAGATCACGAGGAAAGTTTTGTTAGTGCTTCATTTGCCATACCAATAGCCTCTGTGGAATTCGGCGCGGTAACCAGAATAGTTGTGTCGTCCGCGTACATAGTAAATTTCACATTATTTTCTATAGTAACTAAGTCATTGATATAAATACAAAAAAGCAGGGGCCCCAGAATACTGCCTTGTGGTTCTCCCGCGTGAACTGGCTTTAAATTAGACACATATCGTTCTATGATCACTTGTTGCATACGGTGTTGCAGATGCGACTGTATTATTTCAAGAAATACGCCACGAAATCCATGATGTTCAAGTTTGTTGAGTAGTGTGGAATGATTTATACAATCAAACGCCTTCGAATAATCAACAAAGATGCCCAGAGTACATAATTGCTGTTCAAACGACTGCAATATAATTTCCTTTTGAGTAAGTAAGGCAGTTTCTGTCGACTGCCCTTTCACAAAGCCATACTGCATATTAGTTATAAGGTCGTGTTTGATCAGAAACGATGTCATGCGGGCATGTACTAGTTTTTCTATACCTTTAGAAAAAATGGGCAACACAGATATTGGATGGTAGTTTGTCAGTTCGTTTTTATCACCACCTTTGTACAAAACTACTACCTTCGCAACCTGAAGTCTTTTTGGGAACGAGCCCCTGGAAAATATCAAGTTGGTTATGTGTACTAATGCAGGTAGAATCAAGTCCAGGACATGCTTAATTGGCATGATCTCGAATCCTTCGACGTCACAACATCTGCTGTTTTTGATAGACATAAAAGTAGTAAATACCTCATTTTCCGTAGTAGGCACTAAAAATGCAGATTGTTTACTCCTGCAGCGAAGATAACTGAAAGAATTATGATCATTAGTACTGTTTACTAAGGTTGTGAAATAGTTATGAAATGTATTTGCAAGCGTCTCATTTGATAAAACTTTATCACCTAGTGTAATTTTTGTTATAGTCGTGTTCTTATATCCTTGCCCAAGAAAACCATTAATACGCATCCAGATAACATCAGATTTCTTTATTACGTCATTATTGAACAAATTATTCAAATACTGTCTCTTCTCTTTACGCAAAAGACTATTTGCTTTGTTCCTTTGCACCTTAAATTCATCCAAAGCTTTTTCAGTCCTGGTGTCAATAAAAGTCTTGTAGAGGCGGTTTTTGGCACGAATTTCACTGATACAGTTTTTATTTATCTCTGGTTTTGGGGCTTTACGTCCTGGTTTAACTAATTTGTATTTGAAGCATTTATCATAGGTATCTTTAACCTAGCGCAAAAGTATTCATAAGCAGTTTCTGGATCACTGGAACGCATCAGTTCTGACCAATCTATTAGCGATATTGCCTCACAAAAATACTTCCGGCTTTGCATATTGACATCACGAACCATTTGTGGTAAACGGTGTTGGGATGTTGAAGGTGAACACTGGGTCATGAACAGAAATATTGAAAGGTGATCACTTATATGAGCATTCACAACACCAGATAAAATGATAGAATGGTGGATGTTGGTTATGAAAACGTCAATTAATGTCGATGTATCTATTGAAATACGAGACGGAATATTTATAACATTTTCAAAACCATTTGATTCCATTCTCTTGCTAAGTTCGTCTCGAGAAGTAGAAGCTTTTAAGAAATCAATGTTTAGGCCCCCTGCCAGAATTAACTTGTAACCATTATCAGTCACCGAGCAGAAGCATTTTTCCATAAAAGACAAAGTTCTGCGTGCTCGATCCTGGAGGTCGATATAGGACGCAGAAAACATTTCATTGCACGAACAGTAAGCACTTCGTAATCCAACGTAACAAGAGAAAAAGATGCAACAATGTTGCAACGGAGTGTGCTTTTTGCCATTAACAGAACGCCACCTCCTCTTCGACATGATCGATTCATAAAAAATGTTGTGTGGCCAGGTAACTTAAGAACTTCCGATTCACATTGATACCATGTTTCTGTCACCATTAATATGTCAGGAGCAAAGCCAAACGCAGCGATAAGTGCAAGAATCTGTTCCTCTTTATTTCCGGCAGACTGCGCAATAAGATGGATAAAAGATAGGCAGTTCTTGTTTTCGGCACACAGGTTGCCACTTCATGCGGCGCTAAACATGATGCGTGCGTAGCGCTTCCAAACATGACGTCATCATTAGTAGCCATAAAACCTTGGTTAGTCAATTTTTTCCAGATCAGAAACATGCATTATTTGCAGTGACCGGGAAGATTCACTTTTCATAGCGATAATCTTCCCGTTCCGCGTCCAAGCGAAACGCCAATTCTTTTCCCTTTTTCGCGCAATCGTCATGCCCAAAAGTTTTTTTTCAAATCAGAGCACAAGTGTTCATTGACAAACACAGCAGAAGACTGTGTGTAGCCAAGATTAGTGGCCGATAGTCGCTTCTTTCGAGTTTTGTTGAGGACAGCGTCGCGTTTTGATCAGCTGCGGAACTGCACCACAATGTTAGACTGCCCAAGATCCCTCGTTGGAATTCTGTGACAGATCTCAACATCATTTACACGAATAGGCAAACCAACAACTTTATCACTTTTTTCAGAATAGCAGAAAGGTTCTCGCCCTGTGAAGTTGGAACACCTTTGATTTCCAGATTCTTATTTCTGGAATATTGGTCTAGTTGTAGAATTCTCAGCTCAGCTTCCAGTACACGCTTCTTCAGTAGTGTGCACTCTGAAGTGAGGCAAGCGTTCTCAGCCTTGATTTCAGCGTTTTCTTTCTGAATATCTTTCATGGTGGTACACATTTCCTCAAAACTTTTGTTCATATGATCCAGGCTATTCTTAATCTCTCTATTTTCCTGCCTAAATTCTCTCTCCAGAGATGCGCGCATATCACGAATTTCTTGTTTCAAATCTTTCAGCATTTTTTGTTCCTCAGGGGACATTGCAGCAAATACAGACACAGAAAAAATGACTTTGGCAGTAGCAACAGCAGAAAAAAAGCAACGTGAATAATTCAGTCGCACATAGCGCCTAACCTGAGAGGCATAGAAGAAGAGACACAGCGTAAGCCGTGCTGTCCCGCTGCTGCCGCCGCTGCCAAGTGAAGCGTCCCAGTGCTTGCGTCGGGTTTATGTAGAGCTGGCACCGCGGTATGGTGATGACGTAGACCGTGACGTAGAAGCGCGCTCGTGGCTTGTCACGGGATGATCATGGGCGGCCGATATATCGATGGGGCCGGCGGACGATAGGCAATCTGCCAGGAATAGAAGAGACACAGCGTAAGCCGTGCTGTCCCGCTGCTGCCGCCGCTACCAAGTCACGACCCTCAGGGTAGCTGGCACATCGGCACCATTGGAAAGCGGTCACAAGGGCTTCGATCGGAAGGCTTCGGCGCCTTCCACCACTTCGTCGTCTCGGTCCGGCACTCGACAGCCCACCCAGAGCTCATGGGTCTAGTGACGGCGACCGCCGTAACACCCAACGAGAGGTTAAGTTGGGGCCTGCAGGAGCGCCCACCGAGGTCTCCTTCCAGACCGGCAGAACCGTCACACATCGGTCCAGTGACCCCCACGGTAATTTATCCTGAAATTCTCGAATGCACCTGTTTTTGGGTGATTTCGTGCACATTCTATTACACAATTACTAGAGATAGTTACATTACCAGAGAATTTGGTAAACAATCGCGCCAGCGGAAGACACAAGGCTTTGCGCTTTGAGCTCGCTGTGTCATCACAAGGACGAGATCGCTTGCGAAAACGCTTACGAGTGCACTGCGCAGCACTTTTGTAGTCCTTCTAGTAAACCAAAATCTAGTTTAGCGAACTTTAAGCATGAAACAGGCTCTGGCGAAGCCGTGGTTGCCTTTAAACAAGCATTCGAAGCCAGTAAAAACCTATAAATCAGTTCCAAAGGAATAGCGAAAGCCCCAGTGGACACGTTATTAATGGAACTGAGGAATCAGATTCGCGAGATGGTCAGAACAAAGGAACGGAAGCCTCTTCATGGAACCATGTGACGAGGGGAAAGATGGAAACTGAACTGCATTACGGAGGGAGTAGATTGCTTGCGACCGATTTCTCCTCAGGTGAACACTGCGATGTCCAAGGTTTACGAAGTGTTTCATATCAATACATGCGTGGAAAGGCGCTCTTAGCTGCGAACGGAGGGCTCAATATAGTGGACCAAGCAATAATGTCGGGGTTTCAGGTATGAACAGGACACTGCTACAGGGCGCTAGAATAAATTCTATTAAGACGTTAGACGCGCGTTAAGATGCCCATTGTTGGGTGGATAAGATGAGATGACGGCTCATACCCACAGCAGCTGTAAGGATATTACGAGGTGCCAAGTTGCTCAGAAAGGTGGAGTGTTTAAGCAGGGGGCGCTGGTGGCAGCTGCGTATCACCTCAGCGGTTAACAAGCACAGAAATGCGCGGTAACTGGTTCACTGTTGGTGAAGCAGTGACCGCTCTTTCAAGTTCTTCACAGCATCTTCCTTTTACTCATTAAACACACAACTGTACTTTTCCTTAAGGAAGTTCGTATATATCTGTCATTTTCAAGTGCTTCAGTCTGTACTCGTGCGTGGAATAGCTTGTTTGGCATTACTCAAGTTCTTATGCACGGCTTTCATTTTTGTGATATTTCTGTTTCAGTCTGACTACGTTTTACAGCAGCACTACAAAAAATTTTGCTTTCAAATCTACTTGTTTCACTTCTTTTTCCCGGTTGCCTCCTTTCCTTTGGTCAATTACGCTGCGCTTTCACAGTCAGCAATCATTTCGGGAGTAAGTTATAAACAACACGGTTCAAACAAACGTACCAACGAGAATAAGAACAACTAACGCATAGCTATCACTTCTTGCACGTGCAACTGTAAACCCCGCAGGATCGTTCAGACATCTTGTCGAAGGTGAAGCCGACGTTCAGAGGACTCGAGGAAGCTCAGCCTTTGTATCAACGATGCGCTATTTGGCTATCGGTCCACCGGCTGACCACGGCGTGGGTAGCTCCGAAGTTTGCCGTCTGCGGTGCACTGTCGTCGGACAGTGAGCTAGCTACTCCGTCGAGAGCTGCGACTGCACGTCCTCGTTGTCTGGACTGGCACCAGGCGCAGAAGACGAGTGCGTCCGTGTTTGAATATTCACTCATGACAGTGTGTGCCCAGCACTTAGCTGTGGTAGCTTCTTCCGACGCTAACTGTGAGTTCGAGGGACGCCGGTGAAACGAATATCTGGGCCTACACAAAAATGCGCTCAGCTTGACGATGTCGTCTACAACCCGAAGGTTTCTATTCAGAGTGATTGGCATACGTTCGCGGGATTTTTTGTTGCGAAACGTGATAACCCTACAAAATTAGGCAACCGTTAAGACACAGTGTTTATGTGCTGTTGCTCCCCCATTAGAGGCCGATATACACGAGCGGGCCTCCAAGACCACAGCACTTGCGGTCATATTTTCTGCATACGTAGCACCAACCTGTCAAGGTTGCTACTTGTGTCGTGCCGCGCCAGCAGCATTGGCGAGCTCCGTTCATCCGTTTCAAAGCTCCAGCGATGCCCGCCTCTCGACCCGGTACCAGCACCGAGGTTGGCGAGGGACCGGCTCGTAGGCGTAGAATGAGGTAGAGTCGGCGTTGGTGGACAGGGAAGTGGTGGAAAACTTGGAGGCGGCCAAGAACAACCCAGCAGGCCGCCAAAGCGCAATACAGCGGCGGTTTGTGTTCTGTAGGACAATGATTCCGGCTCGTAAACTTCCGGGCAGCGCCTTTGTTATTCACGCCCTGTTATACCCAGCAATTTATTTAAAATGTACACATATCACGTAAGATAGATTCACTAAATAATCTTTATACCCGAACATCTCTGTGCTCGTCTGTCTTCTTCGTCTTCGTTCTCTAGAGCGATGCATTTTCATTAGGTTGATCGGCATCACGTTGTTGTGGTGGACGTGAAAGTGTTAAACATGACGGTATTCTAACAGCAAGAAGCTTGGCCCAAGCTGCACGGATTGCTTACCTTCATTTGTAGTTACTTTCAAGTGCTCCACGCACGGGTGCGAGTAGAAGAGATTAGCACAAGTGGTGGGCTTCTGGTGCCTGAGAAGAGAATGGTCGGTGCTGTGTATGACGATAACGCAGATAAGTAAAGTGCCTGTCCATTTCCACTATTTAATGGTTAGCGAGGCTCAGCAGACAGTTATCGTCTTAGAAATATTTCTCTTCCGCTCAAACTTTAGTTTTGTGTTCAGAAAATAGGTTTCGTCGCGAATGCAATCAGTCAAAAAAAGGCCATGCGCACAGTAAAGAACGACTGGCCAACGATCAGGCGTGTTAATGACTCTGCCACCCTGCAAATGCTGCGTGAGGAGTTGAGAAAGGGTTCTCCCTGACACTGTTGTTGATTGATGATGTCGGCCTATTAGAGGCCCATTGATGGAAGTGTTCAGATAGCAGCATATTTTCTATAACTTGTTCAGATTATCAGCCATAAAAGTCAGCAAGAACTGTGTTCATGATGAGCGATTCTTTCAGCTCTCTGATGGCGCGTTCAATATGCACTCTTACGTTTCTAATATCCCGAGCCTTGGTCTCTTCGGCGACTGGACACTGTTGTTCTCCATTCACCAGTGCTAACATATGTGACTCAGTGCTACCATATGTGACCTACGCCTATACCACTTACAATCATGAGGTCACCGGGTAATCTTCCTTCTATTGGCTCTATGCCAGAACTCCCACTTTTTCCTCGATACCATCTTCCCGTTTCCCCCCAAAGAAAACGCGTCCGTTGGCAAAATACTATACCGTTCCGAAGAAGCCCGTCGTATAGCCCGCTTACGTACCCTGGCCACACAACGCCGCTCGAAAGAATATTACGACCTGCGTCATTGTCTGGTGAGTTACTCTCCCGGAGAATTCGTGTGGCCTAGGACCCAAAACCGCAAGCGAGGATTGTATGACAAGTTCCCGTGGAAGTGCGATGGCACCTTCGTCGTTTTAGACGAATTAACTGAAGTGAATTATGTCCTCGCCAAGGTGGTGGCGGATAAACGCCGTTCCCGCAAGACACAGGTTGTTCATGTGGCTCGCTTGAAGCTCTGCCATCGTCGATCTAGCCAACTTTCTCGGGAACGAGAATCATCTACCCCCGGGGAAATTGTTACGCCGAGTTTCCGAGTCGGACAGCAGCAGGAGAGCCGTGGTCTGAGCGCCATGATCCTCGGGGAGAGCTATTCAGAACTACTCCAACATCACAGAGGGGTGAGATATAAATATCCGCCCCCGCATAAAGCACTAACCAAGGAGGAGGCAACAGATTGGCGTAGATTACAAACAGGTTCCTTCCCCAACCTCTTTGTATACAACAAGATGTTCCCAACGGAATATAGGGGCACATGCCCGTGGTGCGGGGCCACACCCACACTATTTCACATAACATGGGAATGCGAACGAAACAACGCATTCCGAGAACACAAACCCCCGAGTGCGGAGCACTGGGAGAGCCGGCTCGTCAGCTGCGAGCTCGCCGTCCAAAAGAGGATGGTAGAGCACGCACGGGATGCAGCCAAACTCAGTGGAGCCCTGGCCTGAGGGACCACCCTTTGCTGAAGAAGCCTTCCCTGCAGCGCAGCGTGAAGACAGCGACACGCGAAGCAAGCAAGAAGACTTCTGATCGCCTAAATACTTATGATTCAATAAAAGTTTTCCTATCCTATCCTACGCCGAGGATTTCGAGGAAGAAGCGGAGAGGGGCGCGTGCAGATTGATCTGGGCTCTGGGCCGTCGGCGACCAGCTTTCGTCCGTAGAGCGCTGACGTGTACTAAAGTCACTTCATCCGCTACAATATGTAATAATTTACGCTCAGCACTGATTTCATTAAGACGATTACTAATCAGAAACGTCTTTTCTGCTATCACGCTATAACTAGCTTCAAGACGACTTTATCAGCCACTTCGTTTTTTAATCTGACTGGTTTTATGCCAAGGAACCGGCAAAGAAAAACGAGCGTATTCACAGTAGTGCTTTTCCCGTATTGCGGCTCTTAAGGGAGCTGAAATTGTCGCTCTATATGTAGTCAGATGTAGTATAAAATATTTTCTTACAGTTCATTATCCGACTGGTTGGTAGACAGACAGCGTTGAGAGATTTTGGCATGAGTGATAAGAGAGTTTCACCTGATGTCCGTATGTCGATTTGAACTAGCAAGTCACATGATTGAAAAAATGTGTGCAGTACGCAAAAAAGCCGATAGTTTTTATGCTCATGCCAATACGAAATATCATGCCTGCTTCAGGAGGCCGAATTTTGTACAAAACAGAAATCAGCTGTTCTCATGCACCAACCAGAGGTTGTCTACGAGCTGCGGCTTCACTGTCGTCTGTTTAGATTTGATCATTCCTTCAGAGCGATAAAACGTTTGAGAGAGCTAAATAAAATGTAGAACTTAAGCCGTCATTCTGTGACCAATTCGTCATATTGAAGAGCATGCTTGGTGGGAGCATGCTTGCCACAAGCCAAGTCAGTTGTTTTGTTGTGAAGCAAATGAGGAAGCTTTGCTACCTCTTTCTCAGGGACACTGCCAGACACCCGTCAAAGTGCAATCTGCTGCTGTGCGCATGCACGGATAAATTGCAACACATTTGAGAACATATAAGACAACAATTAAAACCCGCCTTTCCTGCTGCTCATGGCGCAATGGATAAGTTCTGCGTATGTGATTGCAAAAACTTCATTTTGGAAGTTTGATTTGGAAGTAATCAGGACAATAAACGGACCTTTGGCTCGGCGGAAGTCTCGTGTTATGATATACCGCTATGACTGATGATGGCAACGTGTGCATTTGGAGAGAATTGCTAGTTTATGAAATTTATGCGTTGTGACACAAGCCCTGCCTTTGTTCCATATCCCACAGTGTAGTTTTGTGGCAGCAATGATTGCGCGCGCCCCGCTTTGAGTATACCTTCCATACCACTTCTGGGACCGTGCTCTGAGATCGTTCGTTTCGGTCAACTTTTCGGCGAGCACCACGTCAGTGGCCACCGAGAAGCTCTTGCGCTGACAAAAAAAAGATTCCAGCCAGAACCATAATGAGGATGTTTCCCTAAATAAAGAGTCCAGTGGAAAGATTGTGCCTACTCATTATATTTTTTGCACGTTCTTTCTTTTTATAAGATGCCGCACGGACAATGGTTGCCACAGAGCTGCTATGAAAAGAGTATGGCGTGGAAGAGTGGCTTCCTAGAGGTAAAGTGAGAGTGTAGGGTTGACCTGGGGACTGAATAGAGATGTCCCACCTGTTATCTTAGCACCCGATCTAAAACATTAATGAACGTCGCACCGAAACAATGATGGCGGCTGATTCAAAAGAAAGCGACTTCGCGGCAGAAAAGCACGAAAAGAAAGGCACGAAGGACGAGCGTAATGAAGCGGGTGCGTATAGGTTATTTACTGACAACGCATAGTACCTATTCATGGCCGCTAAGCAATGCACAGTGCCCATGCATTCCTGCAGTTTGGTAGTCCAGGCATAGCACAGAGAAGACTGATTTGTTATATATTTGTTATTTAACACCTTTACCACACACCACTACCATATTGGAGTCACACCGGCTCGCATGCTTAAATTGACAAAATTACATTTTCTCTCTTTATTACATGCAGTCCACCCCTCTGACACGGATGTCAAACACGAATGTTATCATTTACGTTCTGTTTTTCAGGGTGAAAATGAGTCTTGCTGATTAGCCTTTCTGCACCTTCCGATATATGGCTGATTCCGCAGTGTGTGCATGTGGAGCACTCTATACGCCTAGATAGCAATAACTACCACGACCAATGACAACAACCAGTGACGCTAGTGCACCCGTTTTCCGCGCTGGATTTGACACCGTACCTTCTGTTTACAGGAAGCGATTAAGACGCATCCGAATAAGCTTTATGTCCACTGCTGAAGAGCGCCACCACGGTGGCTCAGTGGTTATGGTGCTCCGCTGCTGGCCCGAAAGAAGCGGGTTCGATTCCGGTCACAGCGGCTGAATTTCGTTGCAGGCAAAATGCTAGAGACACATGTACTGTGCGGTGTCAGTAAGGATTAAAAGAAGCCAGGTGCAGTAGCTAGCGCACTGTTCGACAACAGTGCACACAGTGCTCACAATCCGACAACAGTGTCCGACAGCAGTGAGCTAGCTACGGCATGAAGAACTCTCGCTGGACGTCCTCGTTTTTTGGACTGGCGTCAGTCGCTCAGAGCCACAAGTGCGTCGTTGTTGGAATATGAACTCGCGACAGCGTGTTAGCTATGGTAGCTTCTTCTAACGCTGACAGCGAGATCGACGCACGCCGGCAAAACGAAAATGCCGGCCTCCACGAGAACATGCTCAACTTGGAGATATCATCTATCACCCGAAGGTTACTATTCGGAGTGCATGGCCCACTCTCGCGTGCTTTTTTATCGGAAAACGTGAAGACCTTAGACTATAAATGTAAGTAATTATTAAAACTGCAATAAATGAGAACCGATAGCTCTGACAACAGTTAATTTATCCCCAGTGTTTAAGAATTAGGTTGTCTATAGAGAATGCTTTAGGTTTGGTTGAACGAAAGCATTCTTGCTATAAGGCTGCAGTCTTTTAGATGCGGACTACAAGCTACAAACAACAGTGGCAACAACTTACCGGCCACCAGAGCCATCTGTCATGTTAAGTTGATGAACAGGATATGAGGGGATCGCGACAACGCAGAAAATTTTCCCTTTACTTCTAAAGCACAACAGTCCAAATGAAGCGCATATGCGGGGTTTCAGCTGCGCGGTTTAAGACGCAGTGTTTTTGTGCTGCCCTACCCACATACGACGCATATAGATACGAACGCGCCTCCGGCACAACAGCACTTGGGGTCATATTTGGCTCCTTAATGCTTAGCGCAATCCTGGCAGGCTTTCTGCTTCTGTGATGCCTCGCCAATTTCATTTAGCATGCTCCGGTTTTTCATTTCTCTGTTCCAGCCAGGACGCCCGCCTCACGTCCCGATCAAAGAACCGAGTGCGATGAACGAGCCAGCTAGGAGGCGTAGAATCACGTCGAGTGGGCGTTGGTGGACATGGGAGTGGTAACAAAGTTTGAGGCGGCCTAGAAGAACCAAGTAGACCACTGAAGCGGAAGACAGCTCCGGTTGCTGCTCGAGAGGACAGGGGTGCTGACTCGAAAAGTGCCGGGCAGAGCCTTTATTATTATGACGGAAGCTGTACTAGGCTATGTTGTCGAGGTCTTGTCAGCACAAACGTTTCCCAACAGTTGTGGGGAGTGTTCAAACGAGTGGTTGTAATCGAAAGAGGATGATGTAAGGATGCTGCGCAAAGAAATTTTTTTAGAATCAAATGAATTGCTAATTAGAGCCAAAGTGTTCAAAAAGTGGCCGGGGCCAGGGCAAAACTGGAACCAAATTTGAAAACGCCCGAAGCGTGGGACCATATGGCTGAAAGTGTAGGCGGAGTCAACGCGTGGCTCCAAAATTGAACACCCGAAAGAAATACTGAGATCAAACGAGGGATGATGTGCAGTTAATCGGGATGCAATCATTTAATCGATAATGACAAGCGTTAAGCGGCAATTAAGGTAAATAATTGTGAAATAATTGGGATAAGTGCGAATGAACAGTTTTAATGGTGAATTAAGCTGAATCAAGGATGATTTAAGGGGAATCATTGGTGCTACGGTGCGGCGCAGAGCGATGTCACGCCAAATGTGGAATGAGTATACGGCTTCATCCGCTTCGATGCGTCGCTGCTACGCCACTAACGGTTTGCTCAAGTGGCCTCACGATCACTTGAGACACACCGAGCGGCGGCGCACCAAAACAACTTGAAATGAGTATACGGCCCCCTCCACTTCGGCGCGCCTCTTGTACGCCAGTGGTTTACCTGCGTGCTCGTCAACCGCAGCACCGTGGGTTGTCATCTGGCGCTGCGGTGGCCAGTCAGAAGTCCGAAATATCGGCACCTACGCCAAAAGAGAACACTTCAGCTAGATTGTCAAATGCAGATTGCTCGCGGGACTGCAGACGCAGAAAGGCTGCACGGAAGGATCTCCTACACAATCAGTGCCCCAAAAATTGGCATAAATATAAGTTCATTGCAGCTCCTTTTAAACGCACAATCTCACAAGCGAAAGAAAACTATGAATCCGAGCATTTTGATTTCCTATCAAAATCAGGAAATCGTCGCGCACTTTTCGAGTTCTTAAGATCGCGGAAAAAGATTCCGGTTTCAGAAAATTTACCTCATCAGTTTTTACACCGCAAGAAGCAATAGAAACAGTTGAGAAAATTGATAAAGCGTTAGAGCGGCGTCTCGCCTCTGTACTTCCTTTGCGCTCCGCATTTGAGGCGTCAGTGGAGCAGTTTCAGCATGTCCCCCTATTACCCTTCCCGAGCTTTCCCCGATAGTGTTGAGGTTACCAACTGCTGCTCCTGGCCCTGATAGGGAAACATCAAAAATGTTAAGGATCCTCTTTGAGGAGTGCCCTGCATCCTTATTGCAGCTGGTTAATTTTTCAATCCAAGATGCATGGATTCCTCCTGATTGGAAAATCGCAAAAGTTATCCCTTTACCTAAAAACAATGGTGGTGGCTATTCTCTGGATAATATTAGACCCATTTCATTGACATCAAACGTGTATAAATTAATCGAAATGGTTTTACTGCTACGTGTTTCGGAGTTAGTAGACCGCAATAACATCCTTAGTCTCTGACAAATTGCTTTCCGTCAAAAAATGTTCCATATGCAATGCCCACACCGATCTTGAGAGTCGTATTCGTCTTGCGCCGCACCAAAAAATGCATGCTGCGTTGTCGGCAATAGATGTAGCCAAAGCTTATGACAGCGTAGAACACTACATATTATTGCAAAGACTACATACTCTGCAGTTTCCAAATTACTTGCGTGGATATCTGGTTCCTTGAAAAGAGACAGTTTTTTGTATACAAAATGGTGTGAATTCTGGAAGATATAAACAATCCAGAGGTGTTCCACAAGGGGCAGTCTTGTCGCCAGTGCTGTTAATATATTAATAAGCTCTATTCCCAGCCATCAAAACATTCGCACGTACGTCTATGCAGAATACTTTGCATTTTCACTTTTGCAGCTGATATTCAATCTCTTTATGTGCGCTTGGAACCGTACCTGAATTTGCTTGAAAGTTGGTTAGGTGACTTACGTCTCACCTTAAATGTAAACAAGTGCGCTGTACTTGTTTTTCAAATGAATGACCCTGTTCATCTGTCTCTCAGTTACCAGCGACATGTAAGTCATTAAAATATCTTGGTGTCATTTATGATGAAAGCCTCACATGGCGCTCTCACTTTGACCATTTCGCAGCGAAAGGGGCTTGTGCTGTGGGCATGTTAAGTAGATTAAGTAATCCCCGGTCTGTAATGCGGAGAGAGGCACTTTTGTTGATTAATGTTTTGCATGTCCGACCAATTTTAGAATTTGGATCTGTGCTATTTTCTGGTAAAGCTGCTTGCAAAATTCGCCCGCTCGTTCCTTCGGAGGGGAAGCGCTTCGGAAGTGCCTTGGCCTCCCAAAATTTGTGGCCAATAACGTGCAGTATCTTGAAGCCCGTATTCCTGCTTTATCAACTAGATTTCAATTCTAACTGTTCAGACGTACCTAAGGATATATGAATCAGATATACACCAGTCCTTGTCTGTTTTTTTTTTGCCAGTCGACTTCTTTTTTATAGTCCAGTGGCCTAGAATTCATACCCCGCAGGTAGTTGGGTACAAAATGTGCTTGAACCTTTAAATGTTCTTTTGTATAACATCCTTCAGACAAAAAAAAACAGTGGGTACTCTGCAGAAAATGTCAGTGATGACATTTTCCCGAAATACGATAAGCATTTACCACCCCGCATTTTAAATGAATCATTAGAAGACCATTTACAAAGCCTACCTATTAGCTTAACGACAGCTACTGCTGACGCCTCTCAATGTGATAAAAAGACAGGGGCGGGAATATATTGCCCGCTTCTAGATTGGTCTTTTTCTGTGCGGCTTCCCGACTACACCCCAATTTTCCAAGTGGAGTTTCTGGCGGTAGTGCTTGCTCTTCGCAAACTAGAGCCAGCTTTCTCTTCAGTGGCTGTCCTTACAGACTCTCTTTCTTTGTGTTCGTCCCTTGCTTCGGCTGTAGATTCGCCAATCCTAAACGCCTTCCATTCATTACTCTTTCCGCATTTCAGCCTTGTTCACATAATATGGGTGTCAGGTCATAGTGATGTGAGAGCCAATGAAGTTGCGGACTGCATGGCAAAGGCGTCCCTCAATGACCCCGTGTTACCTATCGTTCCGGCTAGAGCGTACATTACAGCAGCACGGTTTAGAAGACAGAATTTGTTAAGATAGACAACTGGATCTCTTTTAAGATCTGATGATTACCTGCACCTGATGTATTCGCGGAGCAGGCAATCATGCCATTCACGGCAGCTTGAGGTATCTCTATCAGGGCTCCGCTGCCGGATCCCACACTTAAATTTTTATTTGCACAGGTCTGGGTTGGCGCTCAATCTCGTCTGTGTATTCTGTTGTGAGCACGAAGCCATAGATTATTTTTTGTTGTTTTGTCGCCAATACACCATGAGAAGACTGCTTTTAGAGAAACCACTACCACAGCTTGGCCTTTGTTTGCGCCGGCCAGTCATATTGTCGTTTGGAGCCACCATACCTGGGTACAGCCACAAGTCTGTTTTTACCGCCTAAAACTATTTCTAAGGCTATATCATCACGTTGAGGTTCACGAATATTTCATGTCACCCCACGAATACATTTCACGTCGCATCGATCACCGCCACAAGGTTGGCATCCCAACATGCCACACCAAATCTTCTTTTCAGTCCTATCTTCCCCGCACATCTGTGGAATGGCACCGCCTTTCCCCCGATATTGCAACTATTGCTGATAATAAAATTTTTCACAACGCTGTAGCTAATATTGTTTATTCTGAAGAAAGTTGATTGTGTGTTATATCTGCTTCCACTGCATTGTATACAATGTTTTTTTATTATTTACGTTTTCTTGATGTTGTTATTTGTTTTATTCTGAAGGAAATTTATTTTGTAATATCTATTTTGACTGTATTCTATTTCATTGTTGTTTATCCTAATTAACCCACTCTCTCTGTAATGCCTTTGGCTCTGAGGGTACAATAAATAAATAATTAAATAATGAAATCAAATCGGCTACCATGGTATTTTTTAATTTTTTCAGTATTGTTTTTATTCTTACAATTATCATTACCGTTTAACCACTCGTATATAAACATCAGTCGCCATCTCCTGCATGCGTTATGCATTTCCCGTTTCATTTCGTTGTACCTTTTTGTTTACTTCTTCCTTCCTTAGCATTCATTTTATTTTCGTCCAGGAAATAATTACCTGGAAAACTCTCTGTGCCCCCCCAATTCTTGGCCAATCTCCCTATGTGGGTATGTGCCATTTCATAAGGATAACAACAACAAGAACAGGTCTACTTTGGCTACGAAATCTGCCAGGTCTCTGCGGCGTAGCGGCTAAGTAACTGGCGGTGCTGCGCTAGCTTGCTCCATTTCTCCTTCTGCTTGTCTGTGCCTGCTCCTAGAGTGATTGCTCCTTAGGTTCTAGGGTGATTGGGTGCGGGACAAAGGTTTCCCCTTGTTTGGCCTCTCTTCCTCATTGCCAGCTTCCAATTATTCTCTTTTCCGCAGTGACGTTTCCAACATTCCAGTCGCTTTACTGCCTTGCGATGGAGGCGCTGTACGACTGAACAACCTGGAGGCAGCACATCCGGCTCTTGAATCGACATCGAAACACTTCATGCGCTTTACTGATGTCCGGCAGTTCGGCGGGGTGGTATTTTGTGCTGGTCACCGGATAAGGACTGGCTGAAGTGCACGTCCTTCGCCAACCACCCGGTGAGCGCATTCATTCCGCCTCATCTACTGTGTTCCAAGGGCTTAGTCAGAGGGTTCGACTCTCTTTTGAGCCCTATGGAAACGCTTGAGAACCTCTCGTCTGCAGGAGTGATTGCTGTCCCTTGATGCCGCAGAATGTTCGACGGAGTAAAATTCCTACAGAGTCCGTCATTGCGACATTTGCAGGAATATTCTGCCCGTCAGAGATTAAGGTGTGGCCATTGGTATTTCGAGTAGATGCCTTTAATTCTCGGCCCCTTCAGTGTGAAAACAACTGTAGATTTGGCCACGGCGGCAAAGCCTGCAAATTGTCTTACACTGCTGTGCGTGTGGGAAAGGTCATGGAAGAGAGGTATGTCCCGAACAGCAAGAAAAATGTTGTTTGTGTAGTAGTGATCATCCTGCTGATTCGCCTGACTGTCCTGCACGAGCACAAGAAGTTCAGGTGCACTAGCGTATGAAAAAACACAGATGCACGCGGAGAGAAGCTTTTGCCGCAGTCAAGGAGAGAACCTCTGGCGACTCTAGTGTGGCCGCCAAATGCCCACCCATAGTGGACGCCAGTTGGTCCCTGGCTATCAGAGCGACAGTTGATATAGCCGTGGCAAATACAAGGGATCGCATTATGAAAACCGTAACCACGTGCATTTCTCAGGTCATAGCTGTTCAATTTGCTGCAGGTGCCCACCACTCCGCTTTTGCCTTCTGTGGCTTCGGAAGCTGCTCCTCCTTCTGTGGTCATCAATTACGCTCCACAGGCCCAAAAACAATGTTATCAACAAAGGACTTGTGAGGTCTCTCTTCTGAACAGCGTTATGAACGCATCCTCTGTAGACTGTGTGGATACAGAGTCAGATATCCTTGCTCAGAAACGTAGTGGGTCTCCTTTGAATATTGCAGGTCCTTCTGGCCCCCACTCGAAGATAAAGAGAAATAAAGCTAGTAAAAATCCTAAGACCAGTAGTCCAGAAACGGCAGTCGCAACTGCGGCCCTCCCGCCAAGATAGGGTTCTTAAGTGTACTCCAGTGAAATTGCCATTCTATATTCAGTTGTTTCAATAATGATAATAATAATTTGTTTTGGGGGAAAGGAAATGGCGCAGTAACTGTTTCATACATCGGAGGACACCATGTTTGCCACAGGGCATATATTTCTTTCCAGTATACGGACAATGACTGTGAAATCCTCGCGGTTGACCTCAGTTTCCCAGGTCAACAGCCCTTTAAGGTAGCTAATGCATATTTCCCGTCAGGTGTCCATTAGACTCGGACCGTTGACTCACTCATGTCTAGTAACTGTTCTCAGGTTTTATTACTTGGTGACTTCAAGTCGCATCATGTGACGTGGGGATTTAAAACAAACAGCTTTGGTTCTAGATTATTTGATTGGGTTTCTGACAACAACTTAATCTGCAACAATTCCGGATTGCCTACGCTTGTTCGGAGTCGATGCCGCTCTGCCTTAGATTTAAATTTTTCCTCCCCAAGAGTCTCGGTTACGTCTTGGGCGCCTGTTGAACGTGCAACATACAGTGATCATCTGCCGATTAGTTTCTTGTTTGCGTGCCAATTTACTTTTTCTGAGAGTCATCAGCTCGCGTTAATAAATTACAGTTGCTTTAAAGACACGCTTAAGTCAGCTCTCAAAATCACTTCAGACAGATGAGCTGAGGCGAGTGCCGAATGCAAGGCTACACATCTATGTTCAGTACTGGAACATGCAATACAAAAGTCTGAATTTTTGGTCAAAGGAACCAAGGATGCAGTCGCAAACAATTGGTGGAATGCTGAGGGCATGCGCTGATATAGATAACGGAATTCAGCTTGGAAGAAACTTCTCATAAATCAATGCCAAAAAAAATTCTTTGGATTATAAGTATGTTGCTGCAACATTTAAGCGCACTGTTTCCCGCGCAAAGAAGGAGTACAATACAAATCTTTATAATTTCCTTTCGCAATCAGGAAATCAACGAGCTTAGTTTAATTTCATGAGGCACGAAAAGTGATTCCACCGGCTGACAACATTGAATCCCTCGTTCAGTCCCCTGCTGACATCGCCAAGGCCTTAGAGGACATTGCGTGTGGCCGAGAGCTTCGGCTTACATCTACTCTGCCTTCTCCAGCTGTAGTCACATGAATCTTAAGTGATTTCACTGAGGTGCCTATGCTTGAGCTGTCGCAAATTGTTCTGCGCTTATCCCCAGCGGCTCCTGGCCCTGATAAGGCCACTTCGTCTATGATCAAATTTTGTTCGATGAATCTCCTGAAGACCTATTGGCTCTAGTTAACCATTCCATTAAAGGTCTTTGGATACCCCATGAGTGGCGTCTTGGTGAAACAGTTCCATCGCTTAAACAGCAAAGGGAAGGTTTTATTTAACGCAACATACGCCCTATTTCATTAACATCGAACATACTGAAATTGGTGGAAAGTGTCCTCAGCCGTGTCGTGTCTTTCATTTCTGAAAATGTTCTTTTGAATCCGTGCCAAATTGGTTTCAGGCCGGGCTGTTCAATCTGGAATGTCATACTGACCTAGAGAGTCGTATTAAATTAGCACGCAACAAAAAACAGTTTGCTGCGCTTGCCACTTTGCATGTCAGTAATGCATACGACAGCGTTGAACACTCGACTCTGCTACTCAGATTATAGGAACTAAACTTCTCAAGCTATTTTGTAGCCTAGATTTCTGATTTCTTCGACAATAGAGAATTTTATTGGTGCCAAAATTGTGCTTCCTGTAGGAGATTTCACTAGACAAGAGGTTTACCGCAAGGATAAGTTCTCTCACCTGTTTTAACATTTTCTAAGCTCTATTTCATGCGTTCAAAATGTGAAAACTTGTGTGTACGCCGACAATATTGCATTTTTTGCATCAGCCGGGGATATTTACACTCTTTATGAAACCTTGCAAAATTATTTAAATTTTCTTGACAGCTGGCTAGAAAGAATTCATTTCTCTCTCAATGTGAAGAAATGCGCAGTGTATTCTGTCCCGGTAAATATCTGCCTGGTCTATAAAAATAACATAATTGCTCAAGTTAAGACGGTGAAGTATCTCGGAGTGACATACGACAATACTCTATCCTGGCGGCCACACATTGAGCAAGTTTCTGCAAATGGACTTCGGGCCATTGGCATCCTGCACAGGCTTCGCAGTGCTCAGTCAGGCATGAGAAGGCATACGCTTCTAATGATTCATAAACTGTGCGTCCGCCCAATTTTGGAGTTCGGCTGTCTTTTATTCCCAGGAGCTCCTGCATATAAACCTCGCCCTTTTCTGCTCTTGGAGTGTAAGGCGTTACGTCTTTGTCTGGGGCTTCCAAAATATGTCGCCAATGCTGTTCTGCACGTTGAGACGCGAATCCCATCTTTATCAGGTAAGTTACGTCTTTTAACAGTTCAAACATTTTTAAAATTGTGTGACTCTCCGCTGCACGCCTCCAGTATAATATTTCTTAGTCAACCTGCAGTCTTTTTTAGTGCCGCCTGGTCTCGTTTGCATATACCGAAGATATGTTTCGTGCAGTTCTTCCTTGATCCCTTAAGCATTCATTTCACAGATGTCCGCAATTATGTATAACAACTCATCTTAAGTCCAAATTGAATTCGATGACATTTTTCGATGGAATGCAAAGCTGCAGCCTTTTCCTCTTCTTCAGGGTTTGTTGCATGACCACCTAAAATCCTTCCGCTCTCATATTGTGATTGCTAGTGATTCCTGGCAGGATCACGAAAAGGCAACTGTGAGAATTTTTTCACCTTCACTGGGTTGGTCTTTTTCTCTCTGGCTTCCTGACTACACGCCAATTTATCTGGTAGAATTATTAGAAGTAATCTTAGCTTTCAGAAAATTAGAAACTACCGTTTCCCAGGTCGTGGTTATGAAGGACTCTCTGCCCATTTGTTCTTCACTATCCTCACCCACTGAGTCGAGGGCATTACGCCTCTTTAATTTCCTGATCGCGCTCCATCTAAATTCGGTAAGATTGCATTGGGCACCAGGTCATATGGGCTTTCACTTAAATGTGGTTGCATATTCCTTAGCAAGCGACTCTCCCTGCAGCCCAATTATTGCTGTCCTGCCAACCTGTGCATATAATGCTGCGGTGAGGTTTCGCAGCTACACAATATTTCAGGTGTTTGCTGCCTCAGCTCTTACATCATCCCCTGAATATCAGCATCTTCTTTATCATTGGAGTAGCAAAGACTGCCACTCCCGCAGGCTCGCAGTGTATTTCACGCGTTTTTGTTGCTTGGTTTTTTCCTTCTAAATTTCTGCCTTCACAGATCTGGCCTTGCGGTTTCCCCATTGCGCCATTTTTGTGACGAACCTGAGACAATAGATCACTTCCTGCTGTTCTGCAGCCGCTTCTCTATTTGAAGAAGCGTCCTTTGCAAATTCCGTTTCGTCAACTGGGTTTGCCCGTGTCCTCTGCGGGTGTTCATTCCATTGGCGCTTCTATGCTTGCACAAAGTGACAGGAGAGTGCGCTCTGCTGTGCAAAATTTTCTTAAAGAATCGCAACGACTCCCATTCTAATTTCTTTTTACGGCTCTCATTCAGTGCGAAAGTAAAACATTACAGGCATTATATACTTTTATACACATTAAGGCATTTTCTCGTCTTCGATCTCCTAGTTAACAGGACCCCTGTCTTTGCGTCTTCCTATCTATCAGCCCACATTCTATTACTCCTTTTTTCTGACAGAACGTTTCTGTATCCAGCAATTAACCGCCCGTGCCTTGGCCACTTCCCCGCAGTGGGTATGTGCCAGCATTGTTTGAGGCCAACAACAACAACAACACTTCTGTAAGCCATATCACAGACGCCATGTTGATCGATTTTGTGTCGTAGACACGATACCATCATGTGTGCGTCTTTCCAGGCAATGTGGACCGAGCTCAGGCATATCATGGCGCCATCGAGGTGACTGCTGATTCCAGCATTGATGGCGGAATGGTGTCGGGCGAACAGCCGGTTGCTGTCGTGAGGCTAGCTCGCGCACCGGCACGTTTGAGAGGCGCGCACAAGGGCTCCCACCAGTTTTCATTTTCCCCGTCAGGCACCTGGTCGTCTAGGCCCTGCGCTGCGACAGCACACCTGGAAGAGTGGGCGCTGTAGTCGGCTGCTGCCGTCACACACAAGGAGAGGGGCACACAAAGCCAGCAGGAGCTCCCACATGGACTTGTGCCCAGTTCTGCACAGCCGTCACACATCCTTGCAGCGACTCCTACGGTAACTTATTCTCGAATAGTTGCCTGTTGAATTCCTTCGTTGGCACTTTTAGGGATTCCTGAAAAATTATGTCGACGCGGTATTGAACTAAACTTAGTTGAAGAATACGCCTTACTGACGACGATTATCTGGACAGTCACTTACCGAATTATTACCTAGAGTTACATTCCAAGAGTAGTGGCTAAATCATGACAGCAGCCACAGGGCTAGAGCTTTAGTTTCAAGGTTTGAGCTCTCATTGTCCCTACAAGAATATGATCGCTTGCGAAAAGGCTTGCCAATGCACTGCGCAGTAGTTTTCGAGATACAACTTTGTCTGATTGACGAGGTAACAGCAATATTCACGGCGTATGAGGGGGACTTACAATGTTGTCTAGATGAGGCGACAGCTGAAACAAAATCAATTTCAAGTTAAACCAGGTCAAGTTTAAACCTCAAACACACTAAAAAAAATCTAGGCTTGTACTAAAACAAGCATTCGAAGTCGCAAGGAACACATAAATTATTTACCAAGAGAAATAACGTACCCAATATACGAGGAGCCTAAGGATCAGTTACGAGGCAAGAAGGCCAAAACATAGTATCCTGAACCGCAGCTTTGAACCACGTGATAAGAGGAAAGATAGAGCAGCAGTCATCTCTCGGGCTAAGAGGGTCGCTGGCTCGCGATAGACGCCTCCTGACGGGCGCTGTTCGCTGTGAAAAGTGTGATAAGTATATCATATCAATATCAGCATCGAAAGACACTGTTGACAGCGAGCCTAGAGATCAGAAAGGGGGAGCATGAAATACGAGTTCGGGTATCAGGTGTGAACAGGAAAATGCAAGAGGGCTCTCGTGCGAATTCCAGTACAACGTTAGACGTGCTTACCGGTCTATTGGTGTGGACATTATGATGTCTCATAAGTGAAGCGCTAGCGTCTTTGGGGGCCCCTATTGCTCAGAAATGGGTAATGTCCAGGGGTGGCCCGCTGCGGCATCGGCGGTTTTCAGCCGTGGTTACGAAGAGCTCAAAAGCGTGGCAACTATTTAATTCTAGGTAACGCAGTGTCTACTCTAAGTCCTTCCCACTAAAAGCACAAAATATGCTACTTTTTCTTAGTGTGGTCTATGCCTGCCCTTTTGGAGTGCGCCCTCTTTTGTAATGCATGGAATAGTAAGCCTCGCATCATTCAAGTGGATATCCAAGTATTTCATTATTGTTTATTATGATGTCTCAAAAGTAGGGCGCTTGCGTCATTGGGGGCCCCGATTTCTCAGAAAAGGGGAGTATTGTTATGAGACAGGTTGGCGGCATCAACCGCCGCCACCAGTTGTTGCGAGTCGGGTAGCGTGATGAGTTGTTTTTATGCAGGGTAGTGTTGTTTGGCCGGAAAAGGGATGAGGGGGTAGAGAAGCTGATGTTTGGGAACGATAAACATAAACAGGTTTACTGGCAATTAGGGAAACATATTTACATAATATATAAAAAGCAAACAGTCACACATTAAAATTTCATAGCGTCGAACGACTGAAAGACCCAGAGCGTTAGTTCCTACTCAGGATGCTTGTTAAATACACTGAGGCTCCGCCCTCTCCCCACACGAGGCACAGATCGGAAGAGTCACTGCACATAGCACGTGGAGCACCGTGGGAATGATGAGGAGGGTTTGGAGGTCCGCGGCTTTTTCGCCCCGAAACTGTACAGCCATCAAAACACACGCACTTGTCAGTCCCGGTTAATTTCCGGAAGGCGCCGTTTCCTTCTTTCCTTGTCGTCTGATCACCGTCGGTCGCGTCTTGCGAGGAAACAAAGACAATGTCATCTCGCCCCCTTCCGGAAGAGCGTGGGAAGGATTCCACAGGCAGGTTGCCAGCAAATCTTTTTTCGTGGGGTCTTGGTGGGGCCAAACGACCTGTAGAAATAGCCGCGACCGCGTGGTCATAGCGGTCGATGGAATCTTCCCTTTAATCGTCTTCGGATGGTGTGCATCCATACATAAGGGTACCCCCGCCGGCAGACTTTACGTCCGGAAGGTGACCTGAGCTGCTCCTACGCAGCTCGGCTTACTGGACGTGCGTGAATGGGCTCTCGTTTACCAGTCCTCCTGGCCACTTCACATCCTGGTGTCTGAACTGCAGCTCTGGGAATTTCTCTGCGATGCGAGGTGAAATGAACCACAAGCGCCAAGCCGCACACAACGAAAGCAAGCGCCGTCTGTAGCCAACTTGTCCCGCCAGACAATCACCGAATCAAAACTGATTATACTTCAGAGATCTCTCTAAAACTCTTCTGAAATTAAACCAAAGTTTTCTGGAGGAACACGAAGTGCAAGGTTCAGGTGTCCAGACCTCTACAAAGTGGAGTCTTCATGCGTGGCACTTCAAGACAAACGGAAAATTATAATTGGTCTGGAATTGGTCGGTAGGGTGGAAAGAACCTTGGACGTCACCCGGGCAGGGACGAATCCGCGGAGAGGTCAGACAGAAACCAATTTTTCCTCAACCTGTTCTCAATTTTTAACCCGCACAACTGCGATCTTCCTTTCCGTCCTGAATGACAGCAAACACAACGACACCTACCGAAAGTGCGCAAACTTACGCTACGACTGCTGCCGTAAATGCGCAAAACTTATACGTACTTAATCCAACTTAAAACTTACTGCAACTTAAAACATGCTGCACAATTTAATACAAGGTAACATTACCTTGAGAGCCAATTAAGCTGACTAAATTACCGCTCAAAAATGCACTGTTGCTTCAGAGCTCATACCCCTTTTCTGACCACACAAGACCTAGCTCAAACAAACCTCTGACTTCAAATAAACATTATTTCACAGTAAGAATAATATTAGGCATTGATTCCTGAAATCATTTTGAAATCCATGATGACTCAAGGAAAGTACTTTCAATTCGTCAGCGGCGCCCTGCTCGATCGCAGAGCGACAGTGGCTTTAGCAGCCGCAACACTTCAAAATTCAAATGTCTTAAGTGCGCGCTGATCCCTGGGAACTCCTGACGCCACGCGAAAACGATTCGTTCCGTATTTCGGCCGCGCCTCTCCAACGCTTGAGCAGCACTTGAAAAGTTGAATGCGGGGGGGACTAACGAGCATGAAAGGCACGCTTGAGTGTGCTCCTCTCTGGATGCAGGAATACTCTTGGTTTCCTTTTTTCCAGGCGTGCGTTCTGCTGCATTCTTTCGCGCGGTAGCAGCGCGTGCTTCTTTGGGGCCCACTGCGAGTTTCACTTGTGCAAAACCATCTGCTGTGACGACACAATGGGGCAGGTAGCTATTGCTTTGTTCGAATCCGTCTTGTCAGTCTGGCTTTCGTGCGGCGCCTAGCGCATCTGGAGTGCAGCGGTGACATTCTCGGATAATTACAATTTTGGCCTTACTTCGCCCTTAGATTATTTTGAGCCTATTCAGTGTCCTTTGTCTTCGGTCTCTCTTATGGCTTGGCTCTCTTTGCACGCGGCCGCTCTCCAGAAATTGCCCTAGCTGTTTTGTGTTGTGCACCTCTCATTCTTGCGGTGTGCTTACTCTTCACATCTGTTCTTTGACTCATCACCGAGCCGCATTTTCCAATTGATTTTAAAATCTCGCCTCGTGCTTTCGATGAGTTTCCGCTGTTCGTAGCCCCAAAATTGTTCCGACTGCACTTTAGTTTCCGCTGAGCCTAGCACCTTGCTCTCCCGAGGCCCGCTATCTAACCCTGCAACCCTAACCCTCTAGCCCCCAACTCTACCTGAACCGCTCTCTTTGGTTAACCTTCCGTTCTTCCCTTGGGTTCCAGCTGCGCACTCAGGTGACGCGCGGCCACTCTCATTACAGTAAAGCGCGTCCAACACTTGGCTGCTATTGCTCCGCCGAATCGAAGGAGGGTATTCCTTGATTCTTTCACTGGGCCTGACTGTGAGTTCACTGCTCTCCTCTTGAGAGAAAACATCTGCTTCCGAATCGATAAATGCTGTCCCTGAAGCTGCGAAACTGATGTTCCTTTCTGGGCCTTATCCTTACCTCTCGTTACTCCCCTGAGCAATGGCTGTGTGCCTAGCTGACCAAGCAGGGTTCCGAGGCTCGTCGCTGACACACAGATTGGAGCGCTTCCCGCTTCCATATCTTCGGACTTCAGAGTCCGCCTCTAAATCGACAAATGCTGCCGAACTGATGTTCCTATCTGGGCTTAATACTTCCCTGCCGTTAATCCCCTGACCAACGGCTGTGTCCCCAGCTGGCCAAGCAGGGTTCCTAGGCTGGTCGTTGACACACAGGTGGGAGCGCTTTCCGCTTCCATCACTTAATTCGGACTTTAGAGTCCGCCTCTAAATCTACAAATGCTGCCCCTGCAGCTGCCGAACTAGCGTTCTTTTCTGGGCGTAATTGTGCTCTGTCGTTACTCCCCTAAGCAACAGCTGCGTGCCTAGCAGACCAAGCGGGGTTCCTAGGCTGGTCGCTGAAACACTGATGAGAGCGCTGCCCACTTCCATCACTTCATACTTTGGAGTTCGACTTCCCACGAATGCCAAAATACTTGCACAGAGCGCTCTTCGCTGTCTCATACTTGTCGGCCTTTTCGTCGGACAGGCGCGCTAATACGCTGCCGACATCAAATGGGAGGATGGCCAACAACAACGTTGACCAGTAGACCTGGTCGATCTCCTCCTTAGCGCAAATACGCTCGTATTTTACGAGGAAATTTCTTACATTTTTTTCTCCCTGAAAATTTCTCAAATGGGCTCTCGCTCTTTGCCAATCCTGCAACTGAACTCTCTTTTCTCTCTCTCTCTCTCTCTCTGTCTCTCTGTAGTTATTTCTCCAGTTTCTCTAATTCAGCTTATCTTTCGCGGCGCTACGCCTCCAATTCTCTCTCGTGCAATTCCCCTGCTTCGCGAGGTTTCGCGTTTCCTGTTCCTTATCTTCGCGGTGCCTTGGCTCTAGAATCAATTCCCATGTGTTGTCTGCCTCCTCGGGTGTTACCACCTCCGCGTGCATATTGTCCAATATCGCTTCTCTTGTTTTAGTGGGGCTACTGGAATGCCCAAATCTTCAAGAATTTCGGGGATGTACTCTACCTTAAACTTATGAATCGCGGATCACACCTTGTTCCGCTAATCCCAACTAAATGACGAATTTTCATCACCCAGAAAACCAAAATCCCTCACCTAACATCGGGCTTTGCTAGTGCGATCTGGCGAAATAAGTGGCAAACATCGGGGACTCACCCTATCGAGTATGGCTGATGCGGTCAGTCCCGTAGCTTCCATCCAAGTGTTGTCGCCGGTGGCTTTATCGTCAAAGCACAGAGCGTTGGTTCCTACTCAGAACGCTCTTAAAATACACTAAGGCTCCGCCCTCTCACCACAAGAGGCACAGATCGAGAGAGTCACCGCACATAGCATGCGGAACCCCGTGGGAATGGTGAGGAGGGGTTGGAGGTCCGCTGCTGATCGCCCGAAGCTATACATCCATCCAAACACAGGCACTTGTCAGTCACGGTTAATCTTGGGAAGGTGCCATTTCCTTCTTCCCCTGTCGTCTGACCACCGTCGTTCGCGTCTTGCAAGGAAACAAAGGCAGGGTCATCTCGTCCCCCTGAAGAGCATAGGAATGATTCCGCAGGCAGGCTCCCGGCACATCTTTTTTCTTGGGGTCTTCGTGGGGTCAAACGGCCTCTTGAAATGGCCGCTACAGCGCGATCATCCCAGTCGATGGAATCTTCGATGTAATCAACTCCGGCTGGTGTGCATCCCATTCAAAACAGTATCCAGGGGTCCCCCGCTGCGAGTACCTGCGGTTTTTCGCCCTTGTTACGAAGAACACAAAAGGCGCGGCAACTATTTAACCCTGGTTGAAGCAAGTGACTCAGAGTGAGAACACAAAATATTCTATTTGTGCGTACTGCGGTGTATACCTGTTTTTTTCTTTGGAGTGCGCCTTTCTATAGTGATCCATGGGATAGTAAACCTAGCATCGTGCAAGTTTATATCCAAGTATTTCCAAGTATTTCGTTTATCAGCTCTCTTTCTATTTTATGCTGTTAGTCCCATCTATTATCAGTAGCTTTTAGTCCCAACTCTGTTTTAGTTTCACTTCTTTACCCAGTTTTCCTCCTTTCCTTCTGTACTCTACGCTGGCGTTTTCTAGCCAGCTGTCCATAAGTGGTTATTCAAAAACCAACACGGTATCACAACAAGCGCCATCGATGATACTATCAGCCGCAGAACTCAGACATAGCGGTTATTCCTTGCAGGTCCACCTGTTAGTACTCTAGGTCTTTTCAGACATCATGTCGACGGTGAATCCGGCGTTTAAAAAAAGGGGGGGAAAGATCAGCCTGTGTCACAAAGAGATGCCATGTGGCTATCGGGCCATCGGCTCGTCGGGGTGAGTGCGGGTCGTCTGAAAGTGAGTAAGCTGCTGCATCGAGCGTGGCGGCTGCACCGCATAGTTCTGTGAACGAGCGTCGGTCGCCGAATTCAAACACAAACGCGTGATAACTGGGTGGCTCCTCACGGCTGCGAGATCGAGGGACACCAGCGAAACGAAAATCCCCGGCCCCAACCGGGACACGATAAGCTTGATAATATCGTATAGCACACGATGGTTTCTATATCGAGCGCTTAGATCCCAGTCGTTAGATTTTTTTTTGCAAAACGCAATAACCCTACATTGAAAATATATATAACCATTACCAACTACAGTTTCGACTGCAGGTTATTTATTCCGCATGTGTAAGAATGTTGGCGTTGATAGAAAAAGCTTTCGTCTGGGTGAACGTAGCACGGTTGCTAAAAGGCTACAGGTTTTAGCTACAAACTTCGAGCTGCAAACTGCCGTTGCGGTAAGCTAGACGTGTCCAGTGTGCGCGGTATTTTTAAGTGGAAGCGCTGGGCATGCCAGGATAACGAAACGCGGAGAAATTTTCCGATTGCTGCCAAAGCAAAAGAGGCGAACTTGAGCGCAGCTGCTGGATTTTGCACGCAAAGTTTATCTGCAGCTGCAGCCACATTCAAGGCAGATGGACACAAGCACGGCTACAGCAGGGCAGCATTTTTACCCAGATTTCCTTCCGTCCTGAATAGCGCAATCGTCGTTGCCTTCTATTTGCATGTGACTTGTGTGGTTGCCTTGCCTGCATCATTTAGCGTCACCCTTTATTCATTCTACAGCTCCAGCCATGATGCCTGCTGAAAGCTCCAGGCCCAGCACCGAGTATGGTGAAGTAGCCGGCTCGGAGGCGCAGAATGGCGCGAGTCGGTTTTGGTGGAGAGTGAACTGGTGGCCAAACTTGAGGTCGCCAAAGAGAAACCAGCGAACCGCCGGAGCGCAAGAAAGATGTGCTCCGGAGGATAAGGATGGAGAGTCGGGAACTGCCGAGAAGCACCTTTATTATTCGCACCCCATTCTGTTCAGCAATCTCTTTTGAAATTTACACGTCACGCAATATTCAGCACCAAATAATCGCTACGGCCTAACTTATTTGTCCTCGTGTGTTTTCTTTGTCTGCGTTCATTATTCCGATGCATTTCCATTAAGTTTGACTGTCATCACGCTTAGTGAGACAGACGTTAAAGTGTTAAACGTGACAATATTCTACCAGCAGAAGCTTAAGCCAAGCTGCACCGACTGCTTTCATTCATTCGGAGTTTATTTCAACTGCTCAACGCACGGTTGCAATTAAAAAAGTTTAACACAAGTGATGGGCCTCTGGGGCCTGAGATGACAATGTGCGGTGCTGCGTTTGAAGAAAACGCAGATAACCAGAGTGCCAACTGTTTTCCCTATTTAACGGTTAGGGAGGCTTAGTAGACAGTTATCGTATTGGAAATATTTCTCTGCTCGTATAACTTATAGGCTTCGTCGCGTAGGCAAGCGTTCAAGAAATCCATGTGCACAGTAAAGAACGCTTTCCAATGCTGAGGCGCGTTAACGGCTCTACGACTCTGCAAATGCGGTGTGAGGAGCTGACATAGGGCGCTCCCTGGCTCTGTTGTTGATTGATGATGTCGGCCTAAAATGGGCCCAGATAATAAAGGGTTTAGATAGCTGCAAATTTCCTATACTTGTTCAGTTTATCAGAAATAAAAGTGTGGGAAAACTGTGTTCAGGATGAGAGATTTTTTATTTCTCAGTTGACAGGCTCAATGTGCACTCCCATGTTAGTAATCTCCATAGCGTTGATCTTTACGGCGCCTGACCACTGTTGATCTCCATTTAGCACAGGTCAGACATTCTACTGATCACTGATTTCATTAAGTCGATTACTAATGAGAAACTCCTTGTCTGCATTGACGATATTTCTATCTTTAAGGCGACTTTATCAGCCACTTCCTCTTGTCCTCTCTTTTTGATTGATAACCTGTCAAGGAACCGAACTGAGAGAAACGAGATAACAAATTTGGCGTTATTCACAGCAGCGGCTTTGCCGTATTGCGGCTCTTATTGGAGTTGAAACTGTCTCACTGTAAGATGAAGTCAGAAAGAGATTGAAAAGCGTATACAGTCCAGTATCCGACTGTTTGATAGACTGACACCCTTCAAAGATTGTGGCATGCGTGATGAAAGAGCTTCATGTGATGTGCGTATTGAGATTTGAACTAGCAAATCACATCAATGGGGAAAATGCACCATGTAATCGAAGATCTCGGGAGTTGGGTGGCTGAGGCCAATACGGAATTTCACGACCCGCTTCAGGAGACAAGATTTTGCTTAAAACAGCATTCAACTGTTCTTTAACACGAAGCAGAGGTTTTTGGCTAGCAGGTTGCTGCTGTGTCCTGTGCTTAGATTTTATCATTCCTTGACAGCGATACAACGTTTAAGAGAGCTAAAGAGAATTTAAAACTTTACCCGTTGTTCATCCGTAAGCCATTCGTCAAGTGGAAAAGCATGCTTGGTATACATCTGCTTGTCACTACCCCTAGTAAGTTCGTTTCTTGTGGAGCAAAGAGCGGGGCTTTGCTGCCTCTTCCTGACGGTCACTGCCAGATATTTGTCAACGCGTGATCTGCTTTTGTGGGCATGCGCAAATATATGGCGATACTTTTTAGAATGGATAAGGCAACTATTCGCTCAGGTGGTGTGATGCATTAGTACTGTGTTTTCGAGACTGTAGGAAAGCGGTTCGAATCCAGTTCTTTAACAATATCTCTTCTTATTTTTTACCAAGCGTTCACTGATCGGAAATTGTCGTATCAATCACACGTGTGGATAAGTTCCCTTTTAGGTAGCGTTCGTAAGTGCATTTGAACCGAACTCGCCATGTAAACTAATCTCTCGAAATATATTTGTCGCCCGTCTTTTTTTTTTCTGCCCCCAGCGTTATTTGCGCGAACCAATTAATCCTCTGCGGATGTGCGTACTCTTTAAGGATGCATTTTCAAATATTTTTAACATAGGTTTGCCTTTTATAGAGCTTTCACCCCAGCCAGAAGGCGAAGGCGCTAATTGCTGCACTATACCTTTGCGCAAGCCAGCGCAGAACGAGAAATCGCGCGTCGGCGAATGTCAGGTAGGGACGCCGGTATTATATCTCAGCTTTTCCACTTTTCTCTTGGAGCTGTTGACGGAGAGCGGCAAGCTATTCAGCACTTGCTCTGTAATGAAATGCTGCTTCAGATGCTCGTCGTATAGAATATCGGTCGACACTGTCTGCAATGAAGCCATTGAAAAGAATTATCTATGCCTGTTTTAGCCGATGGAGGCTATACGTGATGTCTAACTCGGGCGGGAAAGAGTAAAACCACCTAGATTGTTCTAAAATTAATTTATGCAAGACGGCGAGTTGAGGCTAATACTCGAAAGACCATGTGACAGGAAGGTGTTCGGGACTGCGGAAAGTGTACCGTGCGTCATGAGGTACTGTCATCCAAACAAGAAAGTATACGCCACTACGGAAACGCTGGACTTTCCGAAGAGCATCAACTTAGTGTTACTGCTGTCGGACAAAACCAGAAATTATGTGGCGCGCGCATGTCATGTCCGCCCTGTTTGCCTCGTTCAATTTTTAGTGTACCGCGTTATTTCTGTCCAAAATGACAATAAAACATCGACTTGTTCGCTTGCCGCCTTCGAAACATGCATCAAGCATGAATACGACAAAAACAACGCTTACTTTGCTCGGATTCAGCTTCAGCCGTGCCATAGATGCCGAGTTCCTCCTTAATGCTGCCGTCTGTTAGCGCCGCCGCCAAGAGCTTGAGCCGTCGTCGTTTCCCAGCGGCTGGCAAACATATCGAAGCATTCCCAAGAAATTATCGGATTCTATGAAAGTGGTATCAAAATTAATTGTTGCGTTCAACGTCACAAAGTAACGCATATGATATGAGATGGTTGAGAGAGAACTGACGCCAATAATATTTTTAACTTTACCCAATGTTTCGGAACGAACGTGGTCCCTTCTTCAGGTGTGACTAAAGTGCGCCAGCAGCAGCAGCGGGTTGCTTCCTTCGTTCTCCCTTTGTTAGCACGTGGCGCAGTCTACTAACGTACGCGGAGGGAAGCGTTCCTGGAGTCCTATTCATCGCCTCCTTTGTGAGCCGGATGTGCCTTGATTCCACAAGTCGCCTCTTGAACAGGTTTCGTTCCACGGCCAAGACGCTCACCTCCTCTAAGGCTATCCGGTGGTCGGAGCACTCGCAGTGTTCGGCAAGAGGGTTTGATTCTGAACTCATTAGTCGGATGTCATTTTTGTGTTCCCTTTTTCTTTTTAGGAGGTTTTTGTTTCGCCGACGTATGAAGCCGGGCACTCAGAGCATGGGATTTTTGTAGACGACAGCGGGTTGTTTTTTTCTGGGGACGCGGTCTTTGAGTCGTGGTAAGAAGCGGCTTATTGTCGAAACAGGTTTGTGAGCCACGTGAATTCCGTGTTTTCCAAGAGTGCTTGCGAGTGCCTCGCTGGGTGTCCTCAAATATGGGAGCACAACGCGTGCGCGTTTCGTTGTTTCATTGTTGGCTGGTCTCCCTGTCCTCCGAGCTTGACGGCGACCAACGCGTTGAATAAAGCCACGTGTGCAGCCATTCTTCTATAGGTCGGAGAGAAGGGTGGCTTCTGCTGCTTTCTTCTCCGCTTCGGAGGAGCAGATTGACTGCTCTTCTCAGGAGAGAGGTGACGACGGATTCCTTGTGGTTTGTCGGATGGTCGTGGCTAGTGAATTGCTCGCGATCGATTTCTCTTTGAAAGGCACAAAGCGGTGTACAACGTTTACGAAGTATTTTACATCGATACATGAGTGGAAAGAAGCTCTTAGCTGCGAACGGAGGGCTCACAATAGTGGACCAAAAATTGTGTCGGGGTTTCAGGTATGAACAGGAAACTGCTACAGGCCGCTAGAACAAATTCTATTAACACGTTAGACGTATAAACAGGCTCATTGGTGGTTTCATAAGATGAGACGACGACTTTTACGTACAGCATTAAGGTTACTACGAGGTTCCGAGTTGCTCAAAAAGGTGGAGTATCTAACCAGGGGGCGCTGTTCGGAACTGTGCATAACTTCCGCGGTTAACAAGTACAGAAAGGCACGGTTACTGGTTCACTGTGGGTGAAGCAGTAACCGCTCTTTCAGGTTGTTCTCAACACATTCCTTTTACTCAGTAAGCACACAACTATATTTTTCCTTAAGGCAGTTCGTATATAGCTGTCATTTTCAAGCGCTTCTGTCTGCCCTCGTGCGTGGAATAGCAAGTCTCGCATTACTCAAGTTTTGATTCGCGCCTTACATTTATCTGCTATTTCTGTTATATTATGACTACGTTTTGTAGCAGCACTGCTGCAACTTTTCCTTCTAAATCAATTTGTTTCACTTCTTTACACGGTTGCCTTTTTTCCTTTGTTTAATTAGGCTGTGCTTTTACTTTCAGCCATCATTGCGGGAATAACCTTTAAACAACGCGGTTTAGAAACACCTACCAACGAGGATAAGACGAACAACTCACGCGTAGCTGTCACTTCCTGCAGGTGCACTTGTTATCCCCCCAGGATCTTTCAGACATCCTGTCGACGGTAAAGCCGGCGTTGAAAAGAGGCCAGGAAGTTCAGCCTGTGTCAACGATGTACCATGAGGCTATCGGCCCAACATCTGACCACAGTGTGAGCGGCTCCCAAGTTTGCCGTCTGCGGTGCACTGTCGTCGGACAGTGAGCTAGCTACTTTATCGACAGCTGCGGCTGCAGGTTCTCGTTGTGTGGACTATCAGTCGCTAAAGACTACGAGTGCGTCCTTGTTTGAATATTAACTCATGGCAGTTTGCGTGCAGCACTTAGCAGTGGTGTCTTCTTCCGACGCTGACGGCGAGATCGAAGGATGCCTGCGGAACGAAGATCTGGGCCTGCACAAGAACATGCATAACTTCGCGATATCGTCTACTACCTGAAGGCTTCTATTCGGTGTACTTGGCCCACATTCGCGCGCTTATTTGCAGCGAAACGTGATAACCCTACAAATTTACGTAACCGGTAAGACGCAGTGTTTATGTTCTGCTGCTCCCCCATTAGGTGCAGATAGACATGAGCGCCCCTCCAGTTCAACAGCTCTTGGGGTCATATTCCGCTCCTTCATGCATAGCGCAATCCTCCCAAGCTTGCAACTCGTGTCGTGTCACGCCAGTTGTTTTTTAGCGTGCTCCCTTTATCCATTTCTTCGTTGCAGTCAGGATGCCCGCCTCACGACCCGGTCTCAGCACCTAGTGTTGTAAAGGACTGGCACGGAGGCGTAGAATGATGTAGAGCCGACGTTGGTGAACAGGGAAGTGGTGCCAAACTTTTAGGCCGCCAAGAAGAACCCAGCAGACCGTCAAAGCGCAAGAGCGCTTCGGTTGCTGCTTCATAGGACAATGATGCCGGCTCGTAAACTTCCGGGCAGCGCCTTTATTCATCATCATCATCATCATCATCATCAGCCTTACTACACCCACTGCAGGGCAAAGGCCTCTCCCATGTCACTCCAATTAACCCTATCCTTTGCCAGCTGCATCCACCCTTTGCCTGCAAACTTGTTAATCTCATCCGCCCACCTAACCTTCTGCCGCCCCCTGCTCCGCTTACTTTCTCTTGGAATCCACTCCATTACCCTTAAGCACAGATGTGAGAGCTTCTGTTCCTTCCACCACAAACCTACAACCGGAAAAAAGAAGAAAAAAAAAACAGGCGATGCCCGACTGGTTCAAGGAAGGCAGGCAAGCGCGGTGCCGATTTCCTTAGAAGCACTTATATGCATGTCCATCCTTGGATTAGCGCCCTCCCAGAAGACATATGCAGTGGCCTTTACAGGCCAAGTGGCGCTCTAAAACAGTGGTTTTAGTAAGCCTCGGGAAGTCTGGCCTTTGCTGTTGCGGCTTGAACAGATGTGTCATGATATGGACCTCGTAGTTACGATCGGGGACAAAATTCTCTAGACGTACCAAAGGCGATAGAGGCGCATACATGCTATATCTGCCAATGCCCGCCTTGCTTCGTTACCATATGCGTGAGCGCGGAAGTAACTTTCTGTCAGAAATGTGGTTTTGAAACACCGACCAACACTTTGATTGACTCTCCTGGGCCCAGGAAACGTTTATTTTTAGTACACAAAACTGACAGTACATACTGATTGTACATTACTGCAACAAAAGCCCAGATTCACTGCCTTCACTTTTCTACCAATATGCGACCACAACCTTGCACACCTCCAAACGAAAAAAAAACACAGAAGAGCCAACTGTAAGAATCCCTCGCCATAATTTTAAAATATGAGCGCTGCACTGTAGTCTATGATTTTAAAACGAGAGGTGGGAGAAAGCGGTAAGATGCGGTAAGTGCAGTATTTTTGTATCTAAATGCTACACCATCTGCGTTGCCCTGAGAGAAATAAAAAGAACCATTTAAATTGATTTCTTCAACACTCTCAAAACACTAAATTACATAAATGCAACATTTAATTTGTAACCTAACAGCTTATACAAGGACAGGTGCAGCAGAATATTAGTAATTACGGTTCTCAAGGGTCCCGCACGTCTGTATAACAGATAATGAGACAGCTGACGTATGTGTTACTTGCGCTTTCAGTACAAAGTCAGTGAAATAAACATTCCCCACAAAAGTTCTTCGATATTAGAGCCCAAGAGACTGAGAGGTAGATAGCAGTATATGTGAGATATTTCAAACAAATACTAACTGCACGAGGTAAAGTTAATCTTGGACATATTGGCACGTAGTGGTGATGGCAGTAGAAGCAGCGTTCATGACTGCCAAAATGTCTTATAAAAGATAACTGTTTATTGGACTGTCTTGCGCCCAGAATGGACTGAATCACTCGGTGGCGGCGAAGCGACAAGAGTGCTCGGCGGTCGTCGAACCGAATGCCCGCCGCTGTCGCCGTACTCAATTTAAATATGATAGCGAACTTTCCAGATAAAACGCGCAAAGTTACTAGAACATTCCGGAACAACGTAGAATCAGCTCTGCCTGGCTGTGATCAATCTAGATAAATCTATCGCGTCTTGCGTCGCAAACAAAGCGATAAAGTGTTGTGGCGACAGATCTGAAGAACGAACAAACGCTGCAAATATTCGCGGCAATATAGACGCCATGCGGACCCCAACAACGATTCATGCAAGATATCTTACGCATCTTCCAAAAAATTCCTCCTCACCAGGCAAGAATAATCCGCATCTGAAAGCTGTGGGGACCTAGACAAGGTAATTCAAGCTCTAATTTTTTTACAAAAACACAAAAGCCAAAGAAGAAAGTATTATCTAAGCTTCCACATAAAAATATTTGCGTTTCATTATTGCTAACCCCTAGGAGAGGTGGCGCTCTTTAGGCTTATGGGAGTTTTTAAGTCCAGCGGTGCACAGGTTCTAAATAAATTATAACATTTTCCAACTTCTTCAGATAAGTAAGAAATTGTATATTTACAGAATTAACCCAATGGCTTTTCCTTTTTAGTTTGGTCCCCAAAATACGGTAAAACAAACAGAAAAAATTCTTGTTAAACACAAGAAGATATATCCTCTTGCGCACTTATGTTCATATATACCTGGAAACTGGCTGGTAACAGCACGCCTACCTCGGCAACTTTTTCCTCCTTTCTCCTGCTTTCAGTAGAACTGTTGGCAACCAACTCACGAGAATATGACAAATCTAGCGTGCAGCTACCCTATGCCGGAGGAGTCCGAGTAAAAAACCACGACTGCTCCCATAAAGGATAGCGAAAACAAGGAACAATTATGTTCCTTGTAACTCAAACGGTTAAACGTCTGACATGTAAAAATGCGGATAGTTAACGTGATAGCGTACAAAAGCTCGTGTCACAGAAAAGCCGGTGTCAGCGTTGTTAGCGCTGTAACACTGAAACCTCTAAAAGGTTTCCTCTAAAAAGAGCTAATGGAGATACAGGTAACAGAACCCATGTCTTTGAGATTGCGAGGCGGGCACGCGCAGAACACGCAACGAAGCCTTTTTTTCTTCATTGCATGAAAATAGTTGCGGAAAGAAAAATCTCAACATGCTTACGCCCCTAAACCCCAGGCTGCCATAACCCTGCACGACCACCTCCCAAAACATCAAAAGTCTGGGAGGCACACACATGCATCCAGATGCGGGAGCCAGCTAGGCGGCTCTTCCCGGGGAGCATATACTGCCCACACCAAAGCGCATTGCTCACGAAACAAATATTTCGACGCTACGAAGCCTTGTTTGTTCGAACTGAATAAGACTGCTCCTAATGAACGTGTTGGGGTTTTTGGGGTGTCTGTGTTGGGGTGTTGGGGTGTCTGTGTTTACTGAAGCGTGCATGTGTAATAACCTGGCAGCGCTGCAACACGCTGTCGCATTCCACCCTTAAAGGCTAAGGTTAAGCGTCCTCCAGTTTTTTAACCTTGCGCTTGGCACATGACAGCATCGGATGCTTGTGCACGAAATGATATGAACAAAACCAACAACCAAACTCATTCTTTTATTCCTTGCCATTCGCACTTAACCGTTCACAATAGAAGGTTGCAAAGAAAGACGAGGAAACATGAAAAAGTCTGAGGCCGCAGCAACAACGACGACGACGTCTGAACAGGCCACACAGGTTTCCCAAGCTCAGGTGCATGGGTGAGCCATCAAGGATCAAGATCTGAAGCTCCTCACCATCACGTCGTCTAAGCGTCGTCAGTGAGAGAAGAGACATAACCGCCTGCCTCCTCGATGACACCGCGACGCTGAAGTCGAAAGCGTACCGCACCAGGCCGCCACCAGAGACCATGCAGCGGCAGCGGCAGCCTTTGCGTCCATGCAGGAGTCGCCATTAAAACTTGCCTAAAGTACGTATGGAGTAGGGCAGGAACAACCCTGGCTCCAGTCGTCAACTCACCTGCCCTCATAATGTCCTCGGAAGCCGCTGCAGTTATGCCAAAACAGGCATCGTCACTGACCCAAGGCAATCTTAGGTGCAACGATCGTCCTGACATAGCAGCTGCGCAAGAGAGAGGGCAGGTACCCGAAACCACCAATAACGTCGCATACCAGCATCCGGCTTCGGGTGCTCCTGCTGAATCAACCGCACCTCAGAATTCTTTTCATAACCATCCAGGCCCAGCTGACAATGCCATCATACAACCTCCGGCAATTGTGCGTAACATGCCCGCAGAAGAGATGGTAGATGCAGAAGACCTATCCCGCGCATCAGGTCCCTGGTGTCCCGAGGCTGCTGAGTCTGCGGTGGGAGCGCTTCTGGTTCTAGTCGTTGGATTGACAGCTATGTTGACTGTCATTGCGGCAATTTTGACCACTCCACTGCCGCTGGGCGCGGATGCCACCGAAAAGACCTTAGAACAAACGGACTTAATCGAGTTAAACCAGCCTGTGACGACTGAGTATGAAGACGCCGCTTACAATATCGCAATCGACCTCGCAGGAGGCCAACGCTAACTGCCGCATGCACTGAACCTTGGGGGAGAGGTTAGATTTGTGGTCGTGATTCATTTCTTCTCGTCGATCAGATAGCGCCTTCTGTCATTGTGCAGCATGCGGCACCCTCGTCGGGCATGCATTCCTGGACCTGGCTGTGTCACGAGGACATCACGCAAGCGCACCGTCTCAAATGGATCGGATGAAGCATTTACAGTGCTCATGAAGATCAAGAACAGCAGCCATAAGACGCCGGGTTTGGAAGCTATTTAGCGGCTGGCCATTAGAGTACAGTTTCTTCTGAGCACTTGCTAGTCAGTAGTGTGACCATGCACGACCAAGGAATGCAGTCAAAAGGCGCCTAGACTATCAGTTCCAATGCGAATTTGTGCCCTGAACTGGCGAGCGAGCAGGACTGTTCAGGTTTTCATTTGGCATTAAAAAAGCGGATATTTCCCGCGAAAAATTGCACTGTCGCTAAAATGTGGATTACAAAAACGTGTGCAGCGCACATTATCTGTTCATGCACATACTGTACTATATTCCGGCAGCGAGGCAAAGATTTTAAACGCTGTAGTATGATCATATATGCATATCACGCATGTGCTAACAAGTATTGCATGTTAAGTGATCGCGAAGTCGAACCTCTCCGCAAATTTACAACGCTTTTTATCAGCGTTTGTTTGCGGGACAGAAGCAAGAACTGCCACCTGTGTCTTTACACGAGTGTTTAATATGTTCATCTTTCCAGCTCTTTATCATGATGGAATGGCTGCTGAAATGATTGTAGCCTGCTCCATCTGGGACGATTACAACAGCGTTGAGAACTCTAACGGCGGACACGTTTCCTGTTCTCTGTGTCTGACGGTTAAGAAAGCGCTTTTTGAATTACGATTTTCTTCAGATGTCGTCTGCATCTTTTAAAATGCGCCTTTTTCCTCTACAACCTCTTTAAGTGCTCTCGAGCAGGATCTCCTGTTTATAGTTGAAAAAAAGACCTGCGCAAAGAACAGGGGTAGTGCACAGCTCCTCGCTTCGCTAGGTGCGCAGACTCATGGTGGTTTGCACGGCAGGGCAACAGCCCGGTGTAGAAATGAATTATGCCGTAGAAAAGGGCGCTGGATTTGCATTGACCGGTGTTCTTGCACTTTGCCACCATAAAACTGCAGCCGTGGACATGAATGCAGTTTTTTTTAAACATTCACAACAGCGATTAGGATTCTCGGTAATGCGAATCAACAGGCTCATAGTGTTGCGTTCAGTCACCGATTGCAACCACGACGTAGAGAGGCGGGACTGGAATAATCAAGCACCAGCGAATGTACAGCCGGCCAAATCTTTAGCTCGCGTGCGCGACGGCCGCTTTTTCCGCGCTCCTGCAGCTCATGGCAGAACAAACTTTCGAAACTATCAAATCTAAGCACAGGCGCACTAAGCCCGTGCCTAACATCGAGCCTTCCGCAAATTTGCTTCGTCACAAAGCGCAGGAGCGCAGAATAAGCGGCCGTCGCGCACGCCAGCTAAAGATTTGGCAGGCTGTACTTGCAGGTAGCGATGGAAAGGCACAGAAAAACGGCGAGTTTCGTCAAAAAAAAATTTCAAGTTTTTTTGTGAGGAACGGAAGGTTGAAAAAAAAATCAACCGAGCGCTGTTATACCGGCCACCATCGAGAGAGCGATGAGCGCCTGCATAAAAAAAATAATACAAGTTGTAACGCCGTTAAACCGATAATGACGTGCGAACGCAATTAGTTTCGAATTAGCTTGACTGTAGCCTAAACATCGCCTTGTCTTGCCCATCGAATTCGCTTAACTTTTGCTTTGACAATGTCTTACATTGTCCTCCAAGAGAATTTCTTTTAAACAATCGTGCCACGAGACCGTTCCCTAATTACACCGCATCTAAGTCATTCCATCTCAAAGGTCAAAGATCTAGGCTTCAGTGAACCATGGGCTTTTTTCAGGATTGCTAGTGAAGTAGTGCTTTCGTACTAAAAACGGGGAAAATTGCGCTTCATTTAGTATTACGGTTCAGATGCGAAATCATTACAGGTTTCACGGTGAAGGCCTGCTCACTTGTCAGTTCATAAGACAGGCTTAGGCTAATGAGGCCCGAAGTACTGGTCTGTTGTATACACGCATTGTCCCTTCGGCTTATCGCTCTAACCGAGCTGGAGACAAGACGATGTCAGAAACGTCTCAGTTCTGTTCTGCATCAGTACGTGGCTACACGTGGTGAAATTTCTAAAACAACCTTTTCGAATCAGCTAATATTGCTTCGCTGCCCCTCAACTATCTGCATTAAAAATCTGCTTCCACGAAAAGAAAAAAGAGGAATGTTGTACTCACATCTGGGGCCGGGAATATTACGGCCAATCTTCCTTAAATTGTTTAAAAGGGTACTTCGCGGACTGGAAAGCGCGCTATCAAAAAAGAAAAAAAAACGTTTTCATGATAAAATACATTCCTGCGCTGCAAATTAAGTGAGCATTCGAGATTGAGGCCGCCAGTGCCATTGATGAGTTAACGGCTGCGGCTTGTTTGGCTTCGTCGTTGCCGCAGAGGATGCGAATATCTGACTTCTTCTGATGGAAGCAGGCTAGTACCCAAAACAAAATCTATATAAAACACAACTGCCGACCGAAGGCCATTTCTGTGAGAAATTTGTCCTCGAAAAATTCACCACTTTGGTTGAGAGAAGCTTACCACTGCGTCCGTAAAACGGTGGAACACGCTGTATAGGACGGATGCACTCAAGCCACAGTGGTCGCAATTTTGGCGTCCATGCAGCACGGCAAAAGGACGGGGCGTGTGTATTTGGTTACGGGCCTTAGTCATGCCTTCTTCTGGCTTTTTGCCCGTGTTTCAAACATTCCTGTGATGTTGAATGAACATTGTATTATAGTCGCGAATTAACTGATCTATGCGGCACTTGGCGGCGCAGTCAAGAAACAAAGATTAGAGGTCTAATAACAGACGTCCCTTTCCCGCCTTAAGGAGGCACGTTAGCAAAACGCTCATGGAGCCGCAAAAATAAAAAAAAATCGACGTGAAATTCAAATCTGCACCGTTCTGCAGTCCGTGTCGTCGCAGGAACAACTGAAGCATTTGAACATTGTGCTTGACTTATTCCGCGAAGCAAAGCTTAAGGCGATGCCTGAGAAGTGCAGAGTTTCACAGGCGCAGATTAAGTACTTAGGTCGCGTAGTGGGAGCCGGTACCCACGAGCCGGACCCCGAGAAGCTAGCCGCTATTCAGAACTTGGAACCGCCTGCCGCAAAAATACAGCTACGGAGCCTTCTGATGCTAAGCGGATACTACCGCGAGTACGTCCATGCCTACGCTGAGGTCGCCGCCCCACTGAGGCCCTTAACTAATCGAAGGGTACCAAATGCGATACCTTGGACTGTGGAAGCGCAGCAGGCTTTTGATAAGCTTGACTAGTTCCTCTTAGAAGCCGCCACGCTGAACAACCTTGATATCCGCAAGCCATAGTGGCTCTTCCCGAACGCGTCCGAAGTCGTGGTCGGAGCTTGTTAGGCGCAAATGGGAGGTACGGGGCGAGAGGAGCCTATCACCTTTGCCAGCCACCGGTTCACGCCAGCCTAAGCCCATTGGTCAACGACCGAGCGCTAGGCATTTGCCGTAATTTGGTCTCTCAAAAATGTCAATATTAGTTGTTTGGGGCACAGAGTGACGTGGTCTACTGTCACAATCACGTGGCTTGTTTTAAGATGAGCATGCCTCATGGAGCGAAATTGGCAAGGCGGCCGTTGGCCTTGCAGCGCCACAACGTGGTAGTAACGCACAGGAGAGGCGCCTGCAACGGCAATGTCGATGCATTGTCTCGCGTCCCCAACATCAGCAGGGGAAAACATCAAAATGATGGTTGTGTCATGAGCCCTCAGGGATATGTGAATGTTCACGTTCACCCGCCGCAATTTGTGATGACAACCGTTACATGTGGACGCAACTCTTTGCAAGGACACCGGCATGCTGACGCTAGTACTGTGACGAACATCATTTATGACAAGTTTATAACCATGTGTTCTTCGTGTGTCAGTTATGCAAATAATCTTCGTCTCGCGAGAGCTGGTTATTTCTTCCTGCGCGTGCGGACCTTAATTTGTGTTTGAATTCGCTGCGGCCTTTGGTTGGTTTTGTTTAAATGATCGGACTCCGAACTCATTTAACCTCTCATCTGGCGGGGGGGGATGTGTAAGGCTACGCCTCATTAAGGTCTCGTTACCCTTTTCATTACTTTTCCTTGAGGACACTGCACGCCTCCAGTCTACGCGGAGAGTTCTCATGGCTGCCAATACGCGCGATCCTCGCAAACATACACAAAAGTGCGGCGCATACCTAAGTCATTGTCAGCCTAGCAGCGTTGCTACGACGGCCGAAGAAACCCAGCACTGTTAACCGCGGGCCCACCGCCGGCGCCAAGAAAGAAGGCATGACGTAGTCGTTAGGGAGTGCCGCTTCATTAGGACTTGCGTTTCCATGCCAGCAAATCCGTATACAGCGTGTTCATGTATTATACTTTACTGGTTTTCAAACAAAATGTGAAACACCGTGCGCTAATGCCGCTTTTGAACGTTGGTAACGCGGCCAGGCGGTAAGCAAATTGCGGTGATAATTGTCGTTGTAAACTGAGTATTATGCTAAAATTCAATATTAACTGTTTATTGGCTGAAGTTAGTGTGTATATTTATAATGAGAAGATGGAGGCAGTTGCTTTTGAGCGCTATTCCATTTTGTACAGTTATAGTAACGCGCCTGTGTCCTGAGATGTGCAAGTCTAAAATTTCGTCCCTGTTTGCCTAATTACGCATGCGAGGCGGCGGCTCTCAGCGTGAAGTACCTCCCTTTTGCGACGCAGCTGTTGCACATGACACTCCACCTTGCAAAAGTGTGCAGCGAGCGGCATCGCTTCTTTCTACCGGCTGTAGAAGCGATCTCTGAAAGACATAGATCTCCGTTATCGTAAAGGGTATTACACAAGAGATCATATTCACACCATCAATGAAATGACAGAAAAATGCGCAGAAAATAACCAACCCCAATATGTAGCCTTCACTGATTACGAGAAAGCATTTGACTCAGTGGAAACTTCCGCATTCATACAGACAATGCGTAATCAGGGTGCAGAGGAAGCTGATGTCGATACTGGAAGATATATATAGAAAATGCACAGCTACCATAGTCCTCCATAAAGGCAGCAATAAAATTCCAATAAGGAAGAGACTCAGGCAGGGAGGCACGATCTCGCCAATTCTACTCACTTCCTGTTTACAGGACGGGTTTCGAGGGAGCAGTTGAGGATAAGAATTAATGGGGCCAGAAAACCTAAGTTATTTGCGATTCGCTGATAACATTTCCTTGCTAAGTCACTCAGGAGATGAGCTTCAAAGCATATTAAATGAGTTACACATGCAGAGAAGAACAATTGGCAGCGAGGTGCTGGATGTTGTAAACGAATACGTCTGGTTAGGGCAGATAGTGACAGCTGATCCGGATCATGAGAGGGAAATAACAGGAAAGATAAGAATGGGGTGGAGCGCATATGGCAAATTCTCGCAGATCATGAGTGTCAGTTCACCAATTTCCCTCAAGAGGAAAGTGTACAACAGCGTAATCTTACCGGTAGTCACTTACGGGGCAGAAACGTGGAGACTAACGAAAAGGGTTTACCTCAAGTTAGGGACAACAAAGCGAGCTATGGAAAGAAAAGCGATAGCTGTAACGTTAAGAGACCGGAAGCGGGCAAAGTAAGTGAGGGAACAAACGCGGGTTAATGGCATCCTCGTCGAAATCAAGAGGAAGAAATGGACTTGGGCAGGGAATGTAGTGCGAGGACAACATAACGGCTGGTCTTTAAGGGTATCGGAGTTGATTCTAAGAGCAGGCAAGCGTAGCAGGGAGCGGCAGAAGGTTAGGTGGGTGGATGAGATTATAAAGTTTGCAGGCATAGGATGGACGCAGCTAGCAAAACAGAGGGTTGATTGGAGAGGCATGAGAGAGACCCTTGCGCTGCGGTGGGCGTACTCAGGCTGATGATGATGATCATGCCGAACCATCCTACCACCTGCTTCTACCGTGCATTCCGCAATGATAGCTGTGAGATTATCGTTCATTGCTTCAACATTAAGGTCGTTGTCCTCAGTTAGAGCTGAATATTTGGGCCCGTATTCCGAGTTTGTGTCATAATAAAAAACGCCATAATATGCCGAAGCAGCTACACCTGATTGGTCGAAACGCCGGAAGGGGATGTTGTGGTTCGGATGCAGCGACAAGGGTCGAAGAAATCGGACGGTGACGTCAGGGGCCTAGCATACGCTCCTCTAGCAGTAGATGCTCAAAGACAGCCAACATGGCGGCACGCTCCGAAGCGGAGCCTCTCGCTTCGAAGTCAACTCATCAGTGTTCTCCGTTTTTCAGCACGTGAACTGGCTATAAACAGGGTACGGAATTTTCGCTTCGTCTTATCTTGCCTATAAAAAATCGAATGGATGATAAATTTGCCCTGTTTTTAATTTCGCGGGACGATTGAATAGATCTTAGGTTGTAGACATTGTTCCCTCCATTCCAACGGGACGGCGCCACTATCACCGGAGTTATCTTGTCTCCGTATGTTAAATGGTGTAACATAAAGCATAATCACCTGTAAAATGCTTGCGTTTACTGCGCGCAAACGTGCGTTTCCTCTTCTAGTACTCTCTACTATAGCTGTTGAAGCGTCGTGCATCATGATCGTGTAAGGTCTGCCAGCGTGAAACTGCTCATGTGCACAGATGGTCAGTCGCCAGCGACGCGCTGCTACACCGACGCGTTTGACATGCCAGAGGTGGTTTATCGGCGTCCCTTACGGTTCTCGATAGCCGCGGTGGTGTGGCTCTGTATTGAGCTCGCGAATTAGCTTGCAAGTTAGTTTTCAGGCGTCAGTGTGGGCATAAATACCATAAGTGCTAGCAAAATGCCATAAATGCTAGCAAAAAAACAAGAACTACATACCGAACTACAAACAAAACAAGAACTACATATATAACTACAATTGGGAACAATTGATTCCCTCTTTAGGGGAGAAAAGGGATAAAAAAGCAAGGCTGAAAGGCCATAAATGCTATCAAAAAACAACATATATAAATCAAATGAATTAAAATGTTTTCTTGCAATATTACATTCTAAAGGAACTTTTGGGGATTTGGCTCGCTGAAATCAAATAGTTTTTCAGTGCGATTTAGTAGAGACGGTATTTCGAACTGTACGTGTTGCCTACCGCAGACTCTCCTGTCTATAGAGATTTTTCTCCAATGTGTGCGGAAGCAGTACTCTGCAACGGGGATTGCTGTGCTGTAAACTTTCTGGTTCTGAACATGTTGCAAGAGCCTAAAACAGTATAATTGGTTAGCCTTTATCAGGAAATACTTTCTCAATAATGAATCTGTCGGTAAATATTGTGGTTGCCCGTGGTAGTTTTCAAACATGCACAGGACTCGTTTCTCTAGAGTAATCTGCTTATGAAAATTGCCATGAGTGGTTGGTCCCCAAATTATCGAGCAATAAGACATGCTGGAGTAGAAAAGCGTATAATATAGCGAGGTTCTAAGCCATTGTTGTACCAATAGCCCTAGATTATAAAGACTACCTACTGCCTTACTGAACTCGGCCTCCAGTTTCGATACGTGAAAATTCCATGACAAGGTGTCCTGAAACCACACACCCACAAAGTTTTGTACCTTAACCCGCTCTAGACTGACACCATGAAAATTAAATTCAATATTAGTGGTGATTGGTTTATTTATCGGTGCGAATATCATATACTTTGTCTTGATTGTATTCAGTTGTGAGAAGCACAGCAAGATTTTTTTACCTCAAATCTTTTATTTATTGGCGGCAGAAAAATTAAAAAAAACCTATCAGGCATCTCGGGGCTCTTGCAGTGCCTGCATAAAAGGAATGAAAAACGTAAATTGACCTCTGCACAACCGTCCGATAATAGCCCAACTTACGTTCAACGATGCTGCAGACGGCAATTCGTCACGGCGTGTTGGTTTCACCACGGCACGGAGCGGCATTGTGCAGCGAGTGTGTGCATGGCACAAATTTTGCTCTCCGTTCCCATTAACCCTCATAATAAGTGTAAAGCACCGTGTTATGCGAACAAAGTAGCTGCCTTTTATTTACCACTGGCGATCGAAGGCTGTAGCGGCCGCCTTCTGTCACTGAAAAGGCATGGGCATTGCGTACAACATTTTCTCCTTTAAGCACACCTGAGGCATTTAGTGCACAGAAAAGAGTGCCTGAACTCTTGCTTCTATTTGTCGAAGTCCATCGGGCAAATAAAGAAGCTTTCAAATCACCCCTTTAGAGTGGAATCCGATGACCGACTAAACTTGTGGCTGAATGTTTCTTCTCTGGAATTGGTCTGGTTTCATTTGGCGGCAAAGAGCAAAGACGCCTCTAGACGTTTCCCTGCGGCAACCACGTAGTGATATAATGCCGCTGCTCAGAGTCGCAACTGATGCGACATCCGCTTCCGGCGTTTTGACCAATCGGGAACATCCGCTGCGGCAGATTATGACGCTTTTTATTGTGAAACAAACTCGGAATACGGCCCTGTTCTGCAACAATATCTTGCAAATTCCTCTAATTTCCCTACAACCGCTATCTAATTAATTTCACTCCGCTTCAACAGTTTCTTCCTTTCCCTCTTCTTGTCTAAGATAATTCGAGAACTTACCGTACTGTGGTCGCTACAACGCCTCTTTTTGTTTGCGTCACGTTACCTTAAGACGTCATCACAAACCGTCCACTGGCCGGTGAGCAAACTGCCCAGCATGAAAATTGGTAGTTCTGTTATTAAGTGTGAGGTTGTTGGATTTTACAAGCCCGCCAGCGGCAGCGCCTGACATCGCAAGCCACTGGCGCATCGCATAATCGCAGCACCACTGTGCCACCAACAGTATGACGACTCTCATCGAACTATGAATGTATAGAAAATAGTTTAGCTCTACGCTTAAGGAGAAGCTTAATTGTGTTCTCCCGTTTTAGTGCGTTAGCAGGAACGCCAATACGCACATAAACTTGTGCGAAAGAACTTTACTGCATGTACAAACAATATATGCGTAAACAGTGCACCCATGGACAATAATGTTTTCGTATTCCAAATCGTAAGCCGTCTTACGACTGTGCGCTGAATTTTTTTGTAACATTAGCTGTTCAGTGAAGTAATACCGGTGTTGGAGGCCAGCAGAAAACAGCCGAATCATGAAAAATACCAGCCTGGTTAGCCAAATTCTGTCAGTTTACTTTTTAATCATTGCAGATAGGGACCTCGCAACAATTAGAGATTTGTAGCTGTCCATTTCTAACAGTCATAGCTTTTAAATCTTCAAAAACGCGATTACCCTTCGAAAAAGGGTCATGTTTTAGGCAAGGTGTAGGCAAGTGATAGTTAGTCAAGTTGTAGGCAGCAACTATTAGCCCTGGAGACCGTCCAGTTTTCTGGTGAATAAAGAAATGAATTGAGTTGAAAAAGCAACCCCGTAGTCGGCGTAACATGCCACTTGACAGGTGGTGTGCGTAGGTGTGTGACAGATGGAGTGTTTGCAGATAGCAGAAGGAGCCGCCAACTGCACGGCGAGAGCGGAGGAATCGACATTTGGAAATGGCTGCGAAGGGAACATCCGGGAGGGTGCTTAGCAGAGCAACACGCCACTTTCCAGCCCGTGGTAGGTAGTAGCGGCTACGGTTGCCACGGCTGAACAAATGCGCTCAAATTTTGCATTACCGACTATCGGCAGCGTCTATATATATATATTGCATTCCTGCCGCAATTAAAAAATCGCGCACTGGCCGTTCACGCAGCGGCGTCCATCAAATCGCGTCAACCGGGGGCGCAAGTCGCACGTGACTCCCACGATAACTTTGTGCTGTGCCTTCCTAACCATTGATTAGTGTAAATGGGCTGGCACTCTTGTTATCTGCGTTTTTGTCAGACGTAGCACCACGCATTGTCCTCTCAGACTCCAGAGGCACATCACTCATGCTAATCTCTTCTACTTGCTCCCGTGCATTGGGCATTGTAAAGTAACTACAAATGAAGGTAAGCAATCGGTGCAGCTTGGGGCAAGCTTCTTGCTGGTAGAATAGCGTCATGTTTAACACTTTAACGGCCACCACAACAAAGTGATGCCAATCAAACTTAATGAAAATGCATCGCACTAGTGAACGAAGACGAATAAAACAGAGCAGTACAGAGACGTTCGGGTCTAAAGATTACTTAGCAAGTCTATCTTACGTGATATGTGTACATCTTAAAGAAATTTCTGTGAATAATAGGGTGGGAATAATAAAGGATAAGATATGGATAATATGGATAAGATAGTTAACGTAGCCGAAGAGTTCTACACAGACCTGTACTGTAGCCAATATAATCAGAGCGTTAATGAGAAAGACAGCAGTGCACAGCAATGCGTCATCCCGCCAGTAACGAAAGATGAAGTAAAGAAAGCCTTAGAAGCAATGAAAAGGGGAAAAGCAGCTGGGGAGGATCAGGTAACAGCAGATCTGTTGAGGGATGGAGGGGACATCGTGCTAGAAAAACTAGCCACCCTGTATACGCAATGCCTTATGACCTCGACTGTACCAGAAGCTTGGAAGAATGCAAACATTATCTTAATTCTTAAGAAGGGAGACGCCAAGGACTTGAAAAATTACAGGCCGATCAGCTTACTATCCGTTGCCTACAAAGTATTTACTAAGGTAATCGCTAATAGAGTGAGGGCAACGTTAGACTTTAACCAACCAAATGATCAGGCAGGCTTTCGAAAAAGGATATTCCACAATAGTTCATATTCACGCTATCAATCAGGTGATAGAGAAATGCGCAGAATATAATCAACCTCTATATATAGCTTTCATTGATTACGAGAAAGCATTCGACTCAGTGGAAACCTCAGCAGTCATACAGGCATTGCGTAATCAGGGGGTAGAAGAGCCTTATGTCAAAATACTGGAAGATATATATAGCAACTGCACAGCTACTATAGTCCTCCATAAAGTCAGCAATAAAATTCCAATAAAGAAGGGCGTCAGGCAAGGAGACACGATCTCGCCAATGCTGTTCACTGCATGTTTACAGGAGGTATTTTGGGGCCTGAATTGGGAACAGTTGGGAATAAGAATAAATGGAGAATACCTAAATAATCTGCGATTTGCTGATGGCATTGCCTTGCTGAGTCACTCAGGAGGTGAACTGCAAATCATGATCAATGAGTTAGACAGGCAGAGCAGATCGATGGGTCTAAAATTAACATGCAGAAAACCAAGGTAATGTTCAACAGCCTAGCAAGGGAACAACAGTTCACAATCGGCAGCGAGAGCCTAGAAATTGTGACGGAATACGTTTACTTAAGGCAGGTAGTGACAGCTGATCCGGATCATGAGAGGGAGATAACTAGAAGGATAAGAATGGGGTGGAGCGCATATGGCAAATTCTCGCAGATCATGAGTGGCAGTTTACCAATTTCCCTCAAGAGGAAAGTGTACAACAGCATAATCTTACCGGTACTCACCTACGGGGCAGAAACGTGGAGGCTAACGAAATGAGTTCAGCTCAAGTTGAGGACAACGCAGCGAGCCATGGAAAGAAAAATGATAGGTGTAACGTCAAGAGATCGGAAGCGGGCAGAGTGGGTGAGGGAACAAACACGGGTTAATGACATCCTAGTCGAAATCAAGAGAAAGAAATGGGCTTGGGCAGGGCATGTAATGCGAAGGCAAGATATCCGCTGGTCCTTAAATTGCTACGATGCTAGTCTGCTAGTTTCTCGGCTGCAGAAACTTAATATAATCATGAGACAGATACATGAAATGAACCTCATGACTGCTAGATAGTGGTAGCAGTAATCAACGAAGGCGCGGATGGGACGAGGCATTACGAAATGCGTAAGGATAAAATTGTAAAATTTCCTAACAGTGGTCCTCTGCGCCGTCCGCTATGCCCCGAGTTGCTCCTACAAAGATTGGCATCCATACGGTACTGAGCTTTTAAAATGGTACCTTCATTTCGCTATCATTGCATGGACTTAATACCCCTTCACCTCTTTGGAAACACCTCTCCTCTAATGCCTCCCCGTCAACGAACCGCTTTGAATTTCGGTCAAGACCTCGCGACGCATGCGCCATCTCCTTTTAACGCGATAGCGTTAAAGGCCCCGTTCATCAGAAAATCTTGTGTGGGCGTTCTGAGAGCAAAATCATGGCCATGGCTCTGGCAGGTGGCCCCAAAAGAGCAACCAAGGAGGCAGGTGGATCACGTAGGTCACGTGACCTCGCGGTGTCATCACAACCTGCCCACCGGGTAGGGAACAAACTGCCCATCGTGACAACTGGCTGTTAAATTAATGATTGGTCGCCCGGTATGATCAACCTGGGCCGCACAAGCCCGGGCACATGCCATCGCAGGGCAGTTGCGCAGCGAACGCGGAGTTGTTCAGAAATTTTCTTCCGGCGGTGCCGCTTAGGTACTCAAAGTTCAAATGTGCTTGCAGCGAATGGCATCTTTTCGCTAGCTGGACGTTGTACATCTTTACTAACTTTAAAACTTTCCCGCATTCCTCTTTGATGAGCCTGCATTCCTCTTTCATGATCATTCATTCCAATTCAATCATCGCGTATTTTTATTCTTTTAATTCTTTATACATTACTATATCCAGCAGCATTCTCATTCCTAATTTCTGCCTCTAAGCACCTCCCCAACGAAGAGTACCCGTCAGCGCTGTTACAACGCCGGCTAAATTCTGTGTATTTTAATAAAGACCTTGCCTCTATCTCTATCTCTCATTGTCCTCGGCGAGCGGCGGAGAGCGTGGAAGAAGTGCTCACTGCGTAATGTGTACATGAACGGTGGTACTACATTTCGACCTTAGTACAAAATACATTTCAGGCACGCTTATTTCTCTCCGTATTTAGTGGCTCTTTATAGTATGCTGTGCACAGAAATCACCACGATAAAACGTTCAGTAGAATAATTCGTAAGCTCCTATCGTTAGTTGCGAAGCACAGAGGATCGAACTTTCTCGAACCTCGAGTCCTCAGTTCCCTTCTCCATGAACCCGCAAGATCACGAAGTTGTTTCACAGTAACGTGTACATTACAGTCACCTACATTGCACAGCGAGCGCATGCTCGCTGTGTAACGAATGTGCTCGCATGTACGAAGTAAAAGCAAATTTAAAATAAAATTACACAAGCACCTCCATCATCCTGCGCACAAAAAATTTCGTCTCAGCCGTCAAATATGCATGAAAGGCGCCTTTTAACTCCCGAACATTCCGACGAAAGGAGGCCTGTGTAAAGGTATTTTCTGGCAACTATGCAGTGTTTTCAAAATTCGGCAATATTCCTTTGTGTTCTTTTATCATTTTTGCTGTTTCCTCTGTTTCCTAACTATTTTGAAACGCATTCTAAAAAAATCTGCAAATGGTCATAGGATTTGAGGAGACAAACCTGCGTGAGCAGAGTAGTTTGTGCTGTAGATTTCTCCTTTACATTGATTTTTTTCAAGTGTGTTTTTGAATCTGGTTTCGCCGTCGCTTTTTCTTTCTCGCATAACTTAATACACGGCGTAGAACATTGAGACAGTAAGAGTGTTAGAAAGTCTTACAAGTAAACATGCAGTCCCGTTTCATGTAAGTAAAGACACACTACTAGTGAAGGAGTTGCCCACCCACACAAGCGGAATTATAGGTCATTGTCCCCCTGTCTCCCGTAGAACCTGAGCGTCCACCGGGGATATTGCAGATCAAGTGCAGAGTATGTAGCGCACATTGGAAGCAGAGCCAAGTGCATCACTGAGTGGGCACTTGTAAGGAGTTGGTAATGTTTGGCTACGCCACTGGTACACAAGAGCTGGGGTAAAGGCCGCCTAGACTCGAAGTCGCCTCAGACAGACCTCATTCACACCAATTAGAGAGGATGAACGGGGATATTTTTTTGGCTTTTCCATTCCGCAGATGCATGGGCTGCTGAAGGATGGAGGCTTCTCCACTAAAGAAAAAAAAACGATAGCACTATCCAGCAGAGTGCATGCGTGTGCGTGCGTTTTACCTTGTACATAGCTGTATATATTCTCTTCCTTATCCTTCCTCGCTATCCCCTCTACACATGTTTCGCCTCCCTTTCTTCTCCGCTCTCTCTTTTATTTCCGCCGGCCACAGCTCGGGCGCTAAAGATAGTAGCCAGCAGCTGCCGCGCCGACACCGATCTTTTCGTTCCGTTTTTGTTCATAATTAAAAAAAAAAACAATTCCGCGACCTGGCAGTTGAACTACGACCCGCTAAAAAAAGTCTCCAGGACTCTTGAGCGGCACACCCGAATCCGATAGCTCTATTCTTCGCCGGTGGCTCCAGACAAAACGTTTGGAGATTAAAATGAGACTTATGCCCTGTAGTCTGTTGCAGTCAAAGGAGGTGGCCGTTGGGAGACCTGGCACCTACATGCGCAGGTTAATTTTCGCTTGTCCTGGCCCGTTTTTTTTCTTGTTCTTCCTTTCTTCATTTTTCTTCCGGCAAGCTTGAGCACTAATGCGATGTCAACGGTTCCGCGTATTTCGCAATGGGCGCTCAATTACTTGAAGCAGGCGGTGATCCGCGGGAACTGTCGCCGGCATTTGTTTTCCAGGATAAACCTGCCTGTCGCTTTTAATGCATTCTTCACTTCCTGTCTGTATTAACGAATTACTCCGAACTTAAGGTTTTTTGCGAGTTTTATATTGTTCCTTCCGGACAGTCTCAATTCCCTGTATGTACTTTTAGGAGATTAACAAAGTTTACCCGTATGTGATCACACCACTTGAATTTAAATGAAGTCCTTTTCCCTCCCAGTTTCAGCATTAGTTCTTTACTCGATCTCATGATTAACGATGAAGTTTGTTTGAAGGTATAGAATTCCTTTTCTTCTCAGCGTTTTGCGGAACATTTTGCACACTCAAGCCTCATAGGAGGTACGAACACAAAGGAACATTCACTAATGGCTGTTCCAGAAACTATGGCGCGCGATTTGCGTAACCAGCCTTGCTGTAGTGTGATTGCATGACCTTTGAAATATTGTAAGCCAAGAGGGAACCTTCTTTCCACTGCACTGCAGCCACCTCGTTCTCGTGCTACCAAGACTGTGGCCGTCGGCTTCTTCCAAGTGCACAATCTGCATTGTTATACAGGGAACACTTTCAGCCACGAGATTATAGCGACACGCTCACGAGAATTACAGTCATGATAACAGAATTGTTACCCGCTTTACATTGCATCAAATTTACATTAAATTCCTCATCCCATCCTTCGTTTTAATTTTTAGGTGGTTTGCGTAGCACCAAGATATATAAATGACACATGCCATTAAATTGCATTCTTGCGAGTAAAACTTTATAACACCCTCAAACCTGTGCACAACCACAACCGTTCAGTTTTTTTCTCGAACCAAATTGCCAGCTCACAGATATGCCGCAGGCGTGCTATAAGATCATGCAGTGTAGAAGCTATATCTCCGAGTGAAACAACGCACATTTCGGATACGCGCACTTCTTTCTGGATCCCTAGGTGACGAAATGATCTGGAGTTTTGCTATTTTGTTTATGTATCTGATTTGTATATTAGCTGTGTCTTACCGGTATACTCTCCTATGCGATAGAAACGTGGAGGCTAACGAAAAGTGTTCCACTTCAGTTAAGGACAACGCAGCGAGCTATGGAAAGGAAAATGATAAGTGTGACGTTAAGACACAGGAAGATGGGGTCATGGAACAAAGATAGGTTAATGGCATCCCTAGCCGAAATCAAGATGAAGAAATGAGCTTGGCCAGGGCATGCGATGGAATGGGAAGGCAAGATAACCGATGTCGTTAAGAGTAGGACTTGATTCCAAGAGAGGGCAAGCGTAACAGGGGGGATGAGATAAAGAAGTTCCGCAGCTGGGGGCACAGGACAGGGGTTAATGGAGAGATATGGCAGAGGCATTTTCCCTGCAGTGGGAGTTTTAAGGCTGATGATGATGATGGCTATTATTAATTTTAGAGGGATGAACTCCGAAAACAACTCAGGCTATGAGAGACGCCGTAGTGGAGGGCTCCGGATAATTTGACCACCTGAGTTTCTTCAACGTGGACTGACATAGCACAGTACATGGTCCTTTAGCATTTCGGGTCCATCGATAGGCGACCGCCGCGGTCTGAATAGAGCCCGTGTCTTTCGGGTCAGCAGCCGAGCACCACAACCACTGAAGTATACCACGCCGGCAGATGATGGTTATGATGCCATCTCATGTTAATAGTACTAACATTTTACCTGAAGTCTTGAATCGTTAATTAAACTTCAGCAATGTGCACATGACTAACGACGAATGCATACAACTTTTCATATATGGAACCTATTTGAATAAGACATGTCTGAAACGCAAGCTGCGGCAAGGTGAGAGAACCACAGAAAGCGCCGATCACATTTATTTATATCTTATTATTCATGGTGGGTGCGCGCCCTGTCAACTGGCCGCCCAGTAGCGCAAGAAGCTACAAGAGCGCCGAAGCGATGCGCGTGCTTCCCCTAACTTCATCTAACTTGACATTATCCGTACGGTGGCAGGGGATGCTTGTGAACTGAGTAACCTGAGAAAAAATGAACAAAAGCAATGCTTAGTAGATATACATGTTCAGCAAAACAGAAGTAAGCAGTTTCCGGCTCAGACGAAGCATGGGAGCTCACTTTTCCATAAATATACTCCACCCCTCCCCCACATTGACCATGCTTTTCTCGTCGTTAGAAGCAGTAACTAAAGTTGTGCTTATGCCAATACTGCCCCTCAAAATGTCAGCCGCTGGCAGTCGTCAATACCTAGCAGGCGTTTCGTTACACATATTAGCGTCAAATCTTTGCATTCGTGTCTTACCCGGAGCGCTACAAGAAAAAAAAATGAAAATGATGGAAGAATGAGCCCTCAGCAGCATTGGTTGCGGCCGTTTGCCGGCCCAAGCATGGCGGAATATATTTATTTCATTCACCGAGTGCCGCACAACCCTATCTTTGTAAAGAGACAACTTTCCGTGATTGAACAGGAAGGTCATGCTAAAACCATGCGACCAACCCGCCTTTCATGGGCTCGACAAACCAAACCTGCGGTACTTGTTTGACACTAGGAACGTCAGAGAAATTTTGAAGCTCGATTACGGGTTAACAATGGCTTCCTAAAGAAACCAGAGGCTTGCTAAGAAATCTTTAATGCAGCAGTTTCGCAGCCAGAAAAAATTACCACTTAAGATAAATTCAGAAAATTGCTCGTTCACTGTCTTCAGGGACTTCGGCAGCAAACTATCGTTTTGACAACGTACGTGGCCGGCGAACGAAAACAAAACATTCACAAGCCAACTTTACGCACAAAAACGCACGACGAGTTTTCTAACCTGACCGTTGCGTTTTTTGTCCCTACTAGGTGCGTATGACACCAGTATCCCCATGAAAGGGATCACTGCGGGTATATTAATAAGCTGGCTCGGTAGTAAGCAGTGCTGGAGAAGCTATAGTACTTGAAGGGCCGGTCAAGTCAAAGGCAATAGTGGGGCACGTTGAGCACCTCACAATGAGGTTGCCAAGCTCATTAGTGTGTGCAGCCATCAGAGGTTTCTTGAAGAAGCATATGAACTCCTTTAGCACACCCAGTCAGTGCGTCTCCCGAACTCAAAGGGTGACCGACGCTCCCAGGCAAGCAAGAAGTTCGAATTACCTATGTACCAGGAGCACACGCAGTTGAAGCCATCGCACGCTCCTGCAACTTGCTTCTCGTAACCGTACTTTTTGTTGCATTCTTCATCGCAGTAGTCTTCTTCGCATCCTGGAAAGAGCAATTGGTGCATGAATGCCCCGCAAAGTTTCGCGAAAGCAAGAACTCTCGGTAGTGATTTGGAATGAATGTGACGATGTGGAAAATTTATTTCTCTCTCTCTCGATTTAAATGCACAGTAAGGAGGAGAGGGGATACTGGCCAAAAAGCTGCTAACAGCAGTTGAGGAAGCACCCAGCGACGACGGCAGAAAGAGCAACAGTGGTGCCCTTATGTTACTTTAACCGATCGCAACATATCTCAAGCAACTTTCAGTTAGTTCACTGTTTACTTCGGAACAACATGCTTAGTGTACGACAAGAAATAATGTTGCTTATTTACAGTACCCCTGAAATGCTTAAATGGCTTCTAAAATAAAGCAGGTGGATGAAGCTCGAAAGAAACATCACGGCGGGATGTTTCGTCAGTGCTTATGTTGTGCTGTGGTTTTGCGGTTGTTATTTCATAGTTTACAGAGTGCGGATAGTATTGCTCTACATTATAACACAATGATTCTTTGAAGTATGGCATAGAGCAAAGAGGTAGGATCATTGAGAATTCCTAATCCGGCGAGAATTAACGGAGGCGGATGCACAGTGCGCGATGAGACGTGTCGTTTGAACCTTAATATAAATAGAAAGCACCCAATTTGCATTATTGTTTAGGGGGGTTTAATATCACAAAGCGACTCCAGCTATGAGGGACGCCCAATTCGCATTAAAAGTCTATTGCCCTTTTATGCGCTGAGTCTTCATTCCGGTTTGTTTTCAGCTGGTGGCTATATTTTTACCGTTTTGTGAGTGGCCGTTGGGCCTCATTCAGTGTCCTCCGTGCTACGAGTTTGCGGACGTGACGTCACGGCTGCTCTCAGCAGCGCCCCACACAGGCTGGATGTGACTGCACAGTTGGCGTTTTGCCGTCTCGTGCCGTGCTTGGGAGTCTTGTTGCGAGCGCTCGCCAGAAATATGGTGCTTACACTGAGCCTAGCATGAACGCGCGATAACATCGTAATATGGACCAGTACATTAGGCAGGGTGTCATAAGGTCAAAGTGTGACATCAACGCGGCTTCTGCAGCTCAGACGATACGTCTCAACCGCACTCCTGCCAAGAGCGAACCACGGCTGCTCTCAAGAGGAAGTGCGCGCGGGCGCCCCTAGAGATTAGCTGTGAACGAGTCAGCGCTGTTTCTCTGGCGGACGCGAGATTACGATGATGCTGTTTCTACGAAAGCCTTGCTTTTATGGTTCCTCGTCAGTACACACGGTGGGGACTACGGAATGACCTACCATAAGAAGACAGATCTCGGTGGCTCCGCTCCCAAAACATATGCATCCAGAAATCCACAAAGGCAGACGGGAGGCTAGGGTCACTCATCTACACCGGCGTCTAGAGTCAGATCGCAAAGCAGTCTATGTAGACGTGGCGGCGTACACTGAACCGAGCATATTTGTTGCAGACGCCCTTGACCACAATTTTCAACTACTGACGAGTGCTTCACTCCGGGCTGAGGATCCTACCGTGGCGGAAGCCTCCACCATCGCGCTTGCCATAAGGCACTGTGATCTGGCGGACAAATCAGCTCACATAATAACTGACTCGAAGCGAGCCTGTCAATACTACTTCACAGGGAGAGTCCCAAAAATGACAGCGGCTCTACTCATACCGTCGGGCTTCTCACGTACACTTCACCGCCCCATAACATTACTTGGACCCCAGGCCATTCAGGTCTTGAAGGCAACGAGGCGGCAAACGATCTAGCTCGTGAGATAACAAACCGAGCGTATCCTTGCCCGTACCTCAAACCTCTACCATCAAACTATAGGGAACGGCTGGAGATGCTTAGATTAGATCATAGAATATATCCCCCTCTCCATATTAAACTCACCAAAGAAGACGCCACATTTTGGAGGCGAATACAAACGAATACCTTCCCTAACCTGCACTTGTACAGCTTCATTCACCCTTCCAAATACCGCCCCTTCTGTCCATGGCGCGGCGAAAAGCCTACGCTGTTTCACGTTTCCTGGAATTGTCCCAAAAACCACCTCATCTAAAAACATTACAGACATCATACGAGCAGTGGGAGGCAGCCCTGCCCTGACCAGCAATGGTCTGGAGGACCAGTGTCGCATCATCAGACTGGTCCAAGCATCCGCCCAAGCCACCGGAGTCCTGAACTGAGGAGTCCGCCTACTTGACTCGTAGAACACTTCAATGAAATAATAAATGTTTTATCTCTCTCTCTCTCTCACTGCGGAATGAAATCGAAACACCATGAAGCAGTATTCTTGGCGACGAGACGTACGATGTCGACGGCAGGCCCGCCGCCGCCGCCGCTGATACACCGGCATGAAGCGAAGAGACTTGTCGATACCAACGTTTTTAGAAACGGACAGTTGGAAAACTTGGTCTGGGGATGCGGCCCCAGTTCCGGAACTGCTTTAATCTCAAAGATACGCGAGCACCAATTCTAGGGTTGTGGCAGTACCACGTGCATTGCATCACGCCTGTTGGCTGCGTTTGGACACGTGGTCAGTTTGCTGCATAACTGGCCTACTCTGGCTGGCACCTAGCATTGTCTGTGCCGGGTACGGCGGCTTCTAGCTGTGCGTCGCTATAGATGTTCACTGCTTCGATTTCATCTATGTATTGATAAGCTTACGTGCGCTCTACACCTGCGGTACGAGAAGGCAAGGTGGTCGGGGTGGACCTTTTAGTCCGTGTAGATCTTGGCCGAAGCTGAAAGCTATTCTTTCCTTGGTTCCACGTAGTGAATTCGAAGAAACACGCGCCGCTTCCCCGCCGTAGTTTGGCCAGACAAAATTCTTGACGTGGGCAATATATATGCGGCTGTGAAATGTAGTCTGCAGGTGCGCTTCGTCGTGGGTGAAGTCGCAGTAACAGCACGAAATTCCGCGAATTGCAGGCCCCTTAGTGCTCACCTTGAAGCACCGACTGCAGCAGAAAAGCAACTTGCTAACAGATTTTCTCTTGGCTTCTTTGATCAGCTGTGTTATGAAATGAAAAATTTAGTTACTGACATTACCAAAAATAACTGAAATAACTACTGAATTCCGCTGCCACGGCCTACGTGGAAACTCCATTTCCTTCGTAAAATCACCTCGTTAAATACGAAATCTGACGTTTAGAAGCCACCAAAAGCGAATTTTGGGTGGCTAACGAAACTGTCCTGCCCCGGACAGCATGCAGATACGGTTAAAGAATCCTGAACAAGGAGCTTCTTAGCTCCCAAGACGGAGCACGGCACTTCCTCACTATATCGGCTCTTTGAAAGGTTGCACAGCTAGGAAGTCACAACGATACGAGCAGACGTTTGCCAACGCGTTTTTAGCGTGCCCGGCTAATGTTATGGTTTTAAATTCTACTAAATCGTCTTGTTGAATTAATACAAAAAATCAAGGCGAAACTAGGTTTGTATTCCTTAAATACGTTTTTGTACGCAAGCGAGCCACCGCTTGCTGGGGTCCTCAAATTAACAGACGGCGCGCCCATCCTAAAGCGACCGCAGCGCCATCGGCTACGTCGATCGCGTGGGTGCCGCGAGTCCGCGCCGCTCCCTGGCGCGCCGCGGCTGTCTTCAAACTGTCCTTACCTGAAAACGTGGCGCGCGCCGAGAAAATACGTTGAGAATTACTTACCTCGACAAACCGACATGGCGAGCGATAGCTCGCGTTCCTTTCTAGTTTGGACTTGAAGCTGCCGCTTGCAAGAAATCAAAATTGGGAAAAGCTGAGAAAACGCGGGTTTGTAGCATTTGTAAAGGCAGGACAACAAATAAATCTAATATCTGGTGGGATAGTTGTTCACGTGTTTATTTTCTCATTTATTAACTTTCTGAAAGCGCATCGAAGTGTTCTCACAGGTTAGTGTCAGCCGTCCTGCTTAGTCCCCGCAGCTCTTGAGGTTCAGTATCGGGGCATAACCGCTGCGCGTGTCCTGTACACGAGAAACGCGCGGATTGGATTCCAACTAAGTTTTTAATGTATAGTTGTTACCGAAAAGCGCGAAGTGGCGTCCTGTCTAATAAGAAACTGGACTTTCAGGAAAAGCGTGAAGATTCTGGTCATAGATGCAATATATCGAAAGGTAGCAGCTTAAGAGCACATCAGATAACTCGACGCCACCGTTGCAACTTGGGAGCCTCAAAGCCAAGTTCCCGATGTTATTCTCACCGGCATTTATGAGACTTGAATCTTCTTGAGACTTCAGAATTTCTTTCAGGTGGCGGCTTTCAGGCTGAACTCGAAAAGCGCGCGAGCTGTCGCACGCCATGTTGCTTTGCCGAGATAAGCGCCGCAAAGTGCTTTTTGTGCGTAGTATTAGTAGTAGTAAACATTTAATATGCACAGAAAGAAAGGTTCAGAGGTCTTGAGAGCTAATTGGAGTCATTAGGGACCCTGCAGTTGTCGCTGCCGCCCGGGCCTGAACCAGCTGGCGTTGGTCTTATAGGCCGAAGATGGACAAAGAGGCCTCCCACTGTTCCTTTGTTCTATGTGTTTGTAGGTGAGGTGGATTGTGCGCGATGCACCCCCATGTCACATGGTAGACTCTGGGCTCACCGGTCAACGATGGGCAGGTGGGGCGTTATCGTTCAGGGAGTATAATGTTGTATTTGTGTAGATTAGGGAAGGTGTTGGTCTGGACCTGCCTGCAGTGCCTAGCTTCCTGCGCTGTCAGTTGTTTGTGAGGTAGTGGTAGGAATCGACACATGAGGCGTTGGTATGGGAGCCTAGTGCTGTAGGCTGTGGGAATGGGTTGGATTAGCGAATGCTTGGGGGAGTTCGGGCTAAGGCCCACTCGGTTTGTGTAACTTCGAGCTAAAGCCACCCGCGAACTCATTGCCTTCCAAGCCTCAGTTTGCGGCGGCCAAAGTTATCTGATGTGAGACCGCAGCCACGAGCGAAAGGTGACGAAACGGGCCTGTCAAGTCAGCGCACTCTCCCCGCCAGTCAGACACAAGCGAAAGACAAGTAAATCGAGCTGCGCTCCGCCATTGTCATTCGCCGCAAAGATACCGAGACATTCTATCGGCAACAGCGGCCAAAACTTCGAGGCGTTCATGTCAGTCCAAGCAACACTGCTGAGCGTGTTAGGCGTGCTGACGCTGGTATTGCATTTCTAAGGGATACAGCACAGAGGCCCCAAACTACATTATGCGCTGCTGAGATTTGCGGAAAGTGGCATTTCTCTCCTACTCTTCTTTATTATAATTAAAAGCATATACGCCACAACTGCCCCTTTGTTTTATTATTTAAATAACTAGATCGGAAGTTGCGTACCCCTAGAGCCATCTGTTATTGCCTAGTCTCACGAGCCGCATCCAGGCGATGAGCAAAAGTTTCTAAAACCGAGAAGCTGAAAAACCCGATCAGCGACAGTGGTTCTCTCGTCCTCAGCTCATCGCGCTATGCTGTAGCGCGGTTTGTCGCCGCAAGTTATGACCACACGGGGTAGCGCTCAGTTCTGTCCGAATCACGGAAGTACCCCGCGCGAACGTATTATGAAGCAAAAGTGATCGCCTCTGCGCGACTTATGTGTGTGAACAAGGAAGCGGTTAAAGTGCGACAATTTTTTTTCGTCCGACAACGCCATTTAATGCAGTAGATCCTCGGCATTCTGCACAGTTGCACCAACTTCTGCACACATCACAGTACACAATTCCGCGATTCAGGCCTAGCATCTGCAAGCGTGACATGAAGAAGCCGATCAAAATGGACTGTACAAGAAGCAAAGGCCCATCAAACGCGCCCTCTCGTGCGGTCCTACCAGGGTGAAGGGTTGGGGGGAGCTAGGACGACGTCACATACAGTATTGATGGAGCTTGCATAGGCGGCCCCTAGGTGGGCTAGATTGGGAAATATTCATTCAATGAAATAAATACTTTCCGCTCATTTCTGTTTAAAAGCTGTTGTTTTCGTCAATCCCACTGCCGTAGCTATCACTTGGGCCAGAAATCTGGGGGAAAATGTTTTGTCCACTATCTCTTTAAATATATGTATCCACTACGATCACTTGATAAAGACACCAGCATAAGTGACACAGACGTATTTCCTAGATTTCATGCTGCCCGTGCGTGCAAACCGCTTGGTTAACGAACCTCGTTCAGCCAATCAAACTGCGCCCAGTGAATGCGTCGTTATGCTTTACGGCTTCTAGAAAAAGCCGTTGAAAAATAAACGTGCAAATGCTAACGCGCCTCAAGTAAAACAAAGTTATAGGAGTGCACCTAGTTAAGTTCTGTGTATGTTCGTCACACCTTTGCTTGCCTCCTGATAGGTTTACATGCTTATGTGGCATAAAACCTACACAACATACCTTTACGTTACAGTTTGGCATATAGGACAACCCCAGCCTTGATAGGATGGCACTAGGCACATAGGACGACACTACCTGACACCAGTTTCAACAGCGATCTCTGTGGGCATTAAACTTTTCACAGAGGCTGCAGGTAAAGTACCTGTGCCTCCTGAAAAATGAGGCCGTGAATGGTTCTCGCAAGCAAAACTGAAGGCACGGTGCAAGTGTAGCGCCCACGATGCGTCGCCAACGGAACTCAACGTAAATCTGTGCATAAACTTTTAGGAAGCCTTCTAACTTTATCAGTCTATAAGAGTGCGACACTTCGTATATGATGCAGCTGGCAGTTCACAAATGGGCTATATGCGCCACCGCAGGTACGCTGATGTCACAGGTACCATATGAAGACGTTCCTGCCCTTATCATCTATCGGGCCGAATCGAAACACCAACACGCATTTAACACGTAACTTGCTACTGAGCACCGAAAATTTTTCGCAGTAGGTCTACGAAAAATTGGAGGACGCTTAAGCTTTGCCTTTAAGAGTGAAACGCGACAGCGTAATGCAGCGCTGCCAGGGAGTCTACGGAATGCCATCTGCACAGCAGAGGCTTTACTCTACATTTCCAGTGGATGCCCTCTCACATAGGAGTCAACGGTAATGAGGTGGCAGACAGTCTCGCCCATAATGCTCTCTCAAGGATTCCATCCAAAAAAGTACCTCAAGATGGGAAAAGTCTCTGAAGGAAAACGGTGCTCGATCACTTAAGTACCCTGTGGAGTGCGTCCCACAAGCCATTTGTGACCAAGGGACTGAGAAGATCTCAGGCGACCCTTCTACATCGAATTCGCACGGCCTCTGCTCGCACTCCTGCATGGATGCATAAGACCGGCATAGCATCGTCTCCCCTCTGCTCTTTATGTGGTGTGTGCGGGGATATCGAACATTATATTATGTACTGCCCAGAGTACAACGCGGAAAGGCATGCGATGTTCGCTTCCTTCAAGAAGACAGGAACCCGTCACAGCACAGTGCAGGACATTGTCTACCCGAGTGGAAACCAGACATGCAGAAGGGAGGCTGCACGCCTTCTTTTAAGATTTCTGCAGAGCACGGAACTTGTTATTAAATGGTGACAGCAGGAACGGACTGTGGCCTACTGTGATTGAATGTGTGCGTAGATGGTGTCTTCCGGAGTGGACTACTTTATACTGTGAGTGAATGTGTGTATGGAGTGTGGCACTACAATGGCCTATGTTCTACTGTGACTGAATATGTGCATAGATGGTGACTTCTGGAGTGGACTGTGATGTGAACTGTGTGGATTGATTGTGTGCATAGATGGTGACTGCGGGAGAGAATGTGTGCTATTATAAGAGACTGCGCGCTTTGCGGGGTAGATGCGGCATTGTTAATATCGAAGGGACGCTGCGGTGGAGCAATTGCCGGCAGAGAAAGCAAGGCTAACCCCACCTGTAGCATTCAGCACCTCAACTCAACTCAACTGTCATCGCCTTGCCCGTTGGATAAATCACTGGGAGTCTCTAGGAGGCCTCTGCAAACCACACAGACGCTGCTCCCCGCTAACACTCGTAGACAGCTGCGGTTCCATCACAGCTGTTCAGGAACGAAGGACACTACTCCGAGCAGAAAGATCGCCTATGCGAGCGAGCGCCATCTGCCAGGCCAGCGCCGTGCATGGCGAAGTGGGGTTCAGTGGGTGAAATGCGGTGGCGCTACGACTGCACAGCAAGTACGGAGGAATTTTACCCGAAACGCATAGTACTCACTTAATTCTGACATCTGTAATTTACATGCTCATAAATACTCATGCAGGCCTCAGTACAGATTTCGAAGATTCGTTTCTAAGAAACCCGTGCATTCACCAGACGCGCCTTTATTATTGTTCAAACGTCGAACTGTCATGGCGGAGTGGAAGCGTCCCCGTCTCGAACGCCGAATGTCCTGGGTCGGTTCACGGTCAAGACCCTGGTTTTTTAATGCATTGAGTGTGCGTGGATTTTTAAGCAGCCCCCGAATATTTCCGACGCGCGGTGCGCACTACAACAACTGCGACGCCGGCGGCTTTTCGACCGGACGAGGTTTATATGCTGTCGTTTAATATATCGCTTGTTTTACACCGGAAAGTTTTTTTATGGAGCTCACCCACGCCGGATGTTCGGTCCCGTCGCAAGCGCGCCGAACTGCCACGTGCGAAAGAAAGAGGACGGACGGCGCAGTAACCGTCGACACATGGTTTCACTATAAATTAGGCTGTCACAGCATCGGCCAGGCCGGCGTGTCTCCACATCTGCGATTCGAGCGCATGCCTCAACCCCCCCCCCCCCCCCAACCCCTTCGTTTCGAAGAACTCCCACTTGGTCCCCCGCCCAGCAGCCCCGAGCTAAGTTTGAGTTCTTCACGAAAAAGGCAGCCTCGGCAGGCTGAAGAACACATCGCGCGTCGCTCTGCGGCTGCTGCTGACTCATTGGCGGCCGACACGCCGACGCCGCTGCCGGTCGGCTTCAAAGAGGACTTTCCTAGAACCTGCTGCACTGGAGGATGTGGGATGAGACCGAAGAGCGGTTGGCTACGGTAAGTGCGCCATTCAACTTGCGCACGCAAACAGCTCGCTTACCATGCCAACGCGGTGCTAGACCTAGCGATAGTGTAGTATTGTTGCAGCAGCTCTCCGTCGATGTAATAAAGACTCGACATCGTCGTTTAAACCAAACACACAAATTGGAAAACTATTAACGCGTTTAGTTAATTAGCTAACTTATAAACTCATTCTATTTCTATCTTGGCAGTCTCCGCAGGCCCAAAAATAGCCGTAGAGCTAGAACAATTCTAAAAGAAGTTACTTTTCTTCTAAATTTCAGATCCTCTAAAAAATTACATCTGCTAAGCTGTTGCTGAAAGTTGAATAACCCCCTCGTTTACTTGAGGCCGATGCTAACGGCTCGAGTCTTGTCGCGCCAGATATCGGGCTCAGTACACAAACCCGAAGTGACGGCGTTTATTTCAGCCAGTTTCAGTGGGACCCAGATCGCCGATAAACCAAGCATCGAGCAAGGAAACCACGTGCAGACGCTAGATGAGGAGGAGCATGTACGCCTAACGAAGAGTTTTCGGTTCCCAGCGCAGCACCAGTTCGAGAAGAGAGAAGGCGCTGGCACGACGCGGAAGCATGTACACCCTCCTTCCAAACGGGTCGGTGCAAGTTATCATATCCACCGCAGTCGGGCTGACCCAACCCGATTCGACAATCGTTAAGCCAGACAAACGGTTTTAAGCACGACGGGCGTCCTCGACCTGACATTGTCGGGCTCTTATAAACGACCAGACCTTGTCCTATCGTGTGAAGAAGGCAGTGGGTCCCCGCCGGATTTTGCAAGCCGCGGTCGTTATGCAGCGGTCGAAGAGCAGTGCGAACGCCACCTCGGGCACAGCTTTGCGTTGAAGTGTTCGTGTTTAGCCATAGCTTATCTGATGTAATTCTTTTTTACTGGGGGTCTCTAGTTTTGAAAAAAAAATAACTTTCTTTTGATTTCTTTTAGCTCTGAGGTTAAAACGGGGCTTACGGAGGACAACAAGACAGAGGAAGAATCATTTAATTAGTATATAATCATCTAAATGCCTTCATTAACATTTAATTGTTTCATTTTATAGGGCATGCTGACCATTTATTCTTCTTCTTTTTCTCCCCTCACCCCTTTCCCGCCACCCGTGCAGGGTAGCAAAGCGGCAATTCCTCTGGTTAACCTCCCTGCCTTTCCTCCTCCTCTTCCTCCTCCTCCTGAAGACACAATGAAGACACAATGCTGGTTTTGAGCCTTTATAGAACTTGCGTTGTTGGGACCGCGCACGGCTTCGTCTGGACATCCCGGTAGCTTTTCTTATGCGCAAGTAACCTCCTTCCCGGTGGCTGAGGTGCGCCGAGAACACGCTCTCCTCGACAGAACGCACATCTGCCAGAGCTCTCTGCGGCTAGCGTTGCATTGAACACAACCAGCATTCCGTTGAAAGCATTGAAGTGCACCGGCGTTATATGCATGCAGCGCAGACTTTCATGCTCTATGCATGCGATGCCGGTAGACGCTTTCCCTCTCCACTCGGTAAAGGTGTGTGACGTCACGGAGGGAGCACGCAGCGCACCTGGGATGCCTTCTTTCCTACTCTCCGCAAAGCGCCGACGGCCACGGAGATCACATTTTACACCTGCGCACTCCGCGGCGGCGCGCGCGCAGCGCTGCAACTACCCTCCTCCTCTCCGCGAAGGCACACGTATATGCTTGGATCGTCGCGCTCGGTGTTGGTGACTACCCTCCGCATTCCTCCTCTCCACAGCAGCCGGTACGTGCGACGCAAGCGATTAGAAATACGTGAGGCTCTTAGCAGTCAAATTGTGGAGCCAGAGTTCATAAGCTGAAACTCGCTGGAGGAGGATCGTGATAAAAGTAGAGCTATCGGTACAATAAAAAATTGCAGTCTTCGGGCGCCACACGCCAAAAACGTCGTCCTGGAAGGCGACATCACACCTTAACGCAGCGGCTACGACAGCCTCTGACGTAGATAGCTCCAAGCTGAGCTTCGCATCGCACCGCTGATGGCACCTGAGGCCTTGAATGGTGGCACCACGGTATCGCTGCTGGTTTCGCAGTGTTCCGAGGCGTCGAGGTTGGCCGCCTTGTCGCAAACAAATGCGAGCTGCCATTGAGCTTGCGATGAGGCCTCTAAAAGACTGTGTGGCGGCTGTAGAAAGTGGAAGTGGTAAAAAGAAAGGCTCACGCCATTTTCCGCGGCTAAGTGTGTGACGTGAACACAGTGCATTGGTTCGTCAAACCTTTTTACCACTTCAATGAGCACAAGCACATTTGATGCACTGTTGTCTGTCGGGACAAGTTAGAAAAATGTGTGTGAAGCCCTTCGGTGACTTTAGTTATCGAAAACCACGAGGTTAATATCCGGTTTGGCCACAGCTCCTCCGGATTACAGGTTTAATTTCTGTTAAGAGCAGGCATTCTGGTCTGTGCAAAATAAATACGCAAGCTATTCATAATCGAGCTGTCCCACGAAGACAACGGACTAGATGGAGATCAGGGTGGCCCTTTCGGAGGCTCATGAATAACTTGATGACAGCGCATCTAACTTTCAGTGGCTGATACATTGCGCTACTAGATCACGCTTTGGTAATCGCTTGGTAGAGTAAACTTGTCTATTTCAAAAACGTACTTAGCGCAAGTTTTCCTGAAGCGAAAGCCCCTATCATACTTGATTCGTAGCATTATTGTGCCATTCATTTTCCGCTATCTCAAATTAAGGATTATAATTGAGAATTAATAGAACATAATGAACAAAAAGTCGCTTGTTTACCTAAAGTTTTAACTAGAGTTTTTGTTCAGAAGCAGAACTGCAATTCAAAGAGGCTCAAACAACCTTGGAAGAGGTAATTTCGACAGAAAAAGTTTCCGGGATGTGTTCTACTTCTATACTACTTTTATAAATCTCAGCTCGCAACATAAAATTATTTGCGGAAACACATTTGGTACCCTTTGCACAATCACTCACTGATCTGATCATGCGTCATTTCTTAGTATAGAACTTGAGAAACATCTAAACTAGCGCAGTCATATCATATTTATTTCGCGAAAAAGGGCATATGGCTCTAGAGCACTAATTAAAGTTTGTCCATTTTTTAAGGTTCCCAAGCACGTTTCTCTTTATTACACGATTATTCATAGCCATATTCAACACTGCATTTCAGCTTCAGAAAATTCATACCCTTCCCATTTATCTTGCCAGCAAACCAATCAAAATCAAGCTCAACGCATTATAACCCATAGGTCATATTCAGAATATGCCCTACCTCTGCTCCGATCACACAACGTTTTATCACTTGCCAACTTAATTCTGTGCGCTATTTATTTCAATATATATAGGCTAAATCAGTTAAAAATGGTTTGGTTTATGTGGGTTTAACGTCCCAAAGCGACTTGAAGTTAAAGAATTTGTTCTATTTTCCCTTACTGCAAGAAACAAAATACCTTAGACCAAAGGCGCTCGCTTTGCTTACAATAAAAACTTCTTATTGCCTAAATCTTACTGCCTTCCAACCTTTGAAGAGTGCTGCTGACTTCATTTGTCTCCATCTCGTGTTTCAGATATTATGTTAGAAAATCTTATAAAATTACAGAGAAATTTTCTAAGCGGTAGTGAAGAAATGTTCCGACCACCACTGACAAAAAGAATAAAAAATGATTGCCCGCTCCGGATTCATGCAGTTTCTACAATGTTGCACAGGGGGTCTCAGATCCGTTGTAAATACTGGCGTAGAGTCTGAGATCCCCCGAGACCCCCTTCTGACCTTTCTCTTCATTTTTTCATTTACGCATACGTCAGTGTTTTAAAATAATTAAAACCCAACCGCGTGCTGTACCGCTACTCGATGATGTTGGCCGGAGTCCCTTCCAGCAGTCGCGGTCAATAACGAAATTCCTTTGAAGCATCGTGAGCCGTACTATGGTAGAGAGATGTTGGCCAGATAGTTCTTGCTAATTACAGAGTGAACAAAGGCAGGAAAAGTCTCTGGGTGCTTGCCAACATTCCAACAAGAGGACTTGTCTTCGTCTGCCCAGAAGAAGACACGTTTCTTGTTGAAATGTTGGAAAGCAGCCTGAAGTTTTCCCCGCCCTTGTTCACTTTGTGATGGCCCACACTATCTTATTCAGAAAACCTGTCATGCGAACTACGTTATCCAGGAGTTCGGGTCGCCCCGTACCTGCGTCGTCCACGGCTCTAACTTAGGCACTTGAATTCGGAACTCCTCGGCAGCTCATCTTTGAGACCTAAATCTCCAGCAGCAACTAATCTGTGCCTCAGATTTCGAACTCACTAAATACCAAGTCGATAAATTGCTTCTCGGCGTCAAAATTTGCACGAGCATACCAAGTTGTCCTTCTAAAAAAGGTAGGCTGCACGCTGTGGTTCTGCGTATTGTATTGCCGCCTGAACAATGCGACTCGGAAGGATGTTAATCCCGCCCCTAGAAATCGAGGATGCTACAGACCGACTTTTAGCGAGTAGTTTTTCTCGTCGACTTTAAAACCACCTATAAGTAAATAGAAATTGCTGAGAAAAACGCGCTTTGATCAGGCTTGATGTGATGGCTATGCCTTTCGATTTTGTTCTGCACCAGCGCATTTGGAAGAAGTTACGGGCCCTAAGCTGGCGGACCTGAAGTAGCAGGGTTGCGTCGTCAACCCCGACCTGAACGTTGCTTTTATTTATTTGTTCATTTGTATTTTACACTTGAGTTCATTCACAATAAATGGAAGGGACGACGCTAAAAGCAGCAATAAGGAAACTTGAGAAGCCCCTAGCCCCCTTCGCAATTTGGTGGCGTGGTGTCACAAGCAAGCGTTAGACGAGTTTAACACAGGACGTAAGCAAACTCAGAACAGTACATCTAACGGCTGTACATAGTACTAGATACACAGTCCGTGTTGACACTGGAAAGCTGAAACTCTGTCAACCCAGTCCCGCAGAAGACTGATGTCATCCTAAGCTTATGAGCAACCCATTGCCAATTACGCTGTCACAGAATATGTGTGTTTTGTGCCTCTTCTGGAGGCGCTTTGTGAATGAGTTCCCGAGAACCACCCAACCGTGACGAACCTGAAAAATGTCAAAGCACGATGCTAGTACAAAACAGCACAGGATTGGCTAAAAAGGTTATTGCCTGTCTCTCAAACACAGAAGCCAACTACTAGTCAGCAAAGAAAGAGTGCTTAGCAATCAGCCAAGCTATATTCATATCGAAGTTTCGCTCTTACATCTGTGACTTGCCGTCCAAGGTAGTTAAGGACTAGCAATTTTTTTTTAACTGGTAAATTTAGAGGCCGATTGGATAACATTGAAAAACTGGACCGTGAGAATACACAAATTCGACATCGCAGCCGTTTCCCTCTTCTTTGGTCGCCTACAACACAACGGTGCAGGAAAGAATATGATGTCATTAAAATCGTCTGTATGGCGCTGTATTTTTCATGGCGCTGTATTTGTAACCTTTCTTTTTATTTTCTCTCTTCTCGATCTTTTGCGCTCTTAATCGCCATCAGCAGTCGTCTGTGAAAATGAGAACTGTAAGCCGGCGAGCAATTCCGCTTGTTTGCCATCAGAGGAGAATGAAACGAGATGAAGAATAACGCTTAGAAAGCACGGTCTCTTGGATGCCGTGCATGTACTATACCTAAAGCGCGATTATACTCTTCTGTATGCCCATAAAATATCAACAGCGGATCGAGGCAAAAAGTTACTCTCTGCAGCTAATCAACACGGAATACCAGCCCGCTGAAAGAGTGTCGATGTGGACCCTTTTTTTTGCGGCTAAGGACCAAGTAATATCGCTTATGCTATTATTTTGACCCCAACATGATCTTTCGATCTCTTGACGAAGTGGAGCGTGAAGCTAGCATGCGAGAGCGACATACATACGCAGCGAGACTTGCTCGCTTGTAAGCGGATTATGTGGTCAGACCGAAGTCTTATAGTACGCTCTTTTTCAGACGTTAAAGTTTGCTTCGTTTTTGTTTTCATGCTGATGCTTTGCACTTGACCTTAAGGGTTGGGTGGAAATTTATTTCGGGGGGAGGGGGGGAAGTAGTGCCATAAATTTGGGCGTTCCTTCCTTCTTCATCCAGTGTCATTTCTTCATCGTCGCCATGGTACTGCCTTATTATTTTTCTCGTTTTCGCGAATGGGTATACTTGTACACACTAGCTCGATACCAACAGATTGATCTCAAATGGTAGTACTCACGCACACTGAGTCTAAGGAGGTCATCACGCTTCCCGTTCAGAATCTGGTAGCGCAAGCTGCTCATGATGCCCATAGGGTAGCATGCAGAACTAAGCTTTCAAGCTTGCTTCTCAATACTTTCGAAGATGCGGTGATTGCACTACCTCTCGAAGGCATTCCTGAAGGCACTTACACCTACTCCACGTTTTGCGACTTTGGAGATCGCAAACCAAAAGGGCAAAAAACGCTTCCGCAAACGTGGGGCATGTAACCTGAAGAGGAGTGACTCCTCGAAGAGCCTTGTGTGTAGAAACTGTAGTCCGTCAGGCACTTTCCTCATGACTTCAAACTCTCCCAACGTGCCTGAAAACAGGGAGTATACGGCCTTGATGTCCTGCAAGAAGCCAGCGCTTGACACCCTGAAAACTCTCAGTCATCAACATAGCGATAAACCTGCACTACATTGCTGGCTTGATGTGCCATTTCCAGTCTTCTGTAAGCTCTTGCTAGTATAAGGTCACTCAGCACGGGCGAAATGCAGGAGCCTATACAAACACTTTTTCACTGAACGTACACCTCTCCCTGAAATTAAATGAAGGTGGAGCGCAAGTAAAATCACAAGAACTCCAGAAAGCTCTCTGTGTTGACGTCGCATGCATTCTGAATACGAATGTCTCCTTGTTCTTCAATGCATTCCCTGACGACGTCACAGACGGTGGCGTGCGGAAAGGAACAATACATGTACTTAAGATCTATTGAAAAGCCGCTTCCTCCTTTTAGAGCATTGCTTTAGAGAAAATCTGCGACCTCACATGCACTACAAACTAGAAAAGGATAATCCACCTTAAGTTCGCCTAATGATCGCTGCAAAACTAGGCCGATAGAGTGGTGCAAAGTGCCGCTCTCGGAAACTATTACCCTGAAGGGGAAATTTGTTTTGTGTGCCTTAGCGGAGAAGAAAACCGCCAGGTTTAGCATGTCACAGTTCTTAACAGATACAACCAGCATGCATAACTGGAGTGCGTCACATCACTTCCTTGCGCCACACTTAATATTTTTATCGTCCACATCTTTCAAAACACGAGATTTTCCCGCAATAGCATCACGTGCTTTTTAATTGTAGTTGTCAGAGTCCTTCACAGCAAAACCGCTTTCTTTGTCCGACAAAACTAGCCTGGGATCCGCTCCTCCGAGGCAAGCAATCGTCTTACCAATGTTGACTTGAGGTTTCTTTTGCTCGGCCGCCTTCCAGACATCAACGCCTTCGCTGACGCATCGCCCAAGTCCCTCTACATCAACCTTAGCCATGCTGTCTATCATAAGTGACAGACGTTCAACTCTGTCTTGTTTGGGATGAAGGCTGAACTTGAATCCTAGGCCAAGGGCTTTCTGAGCCTTTTCCAGAACATGCGGGCTCCCCACAAAGGGGATGGATAGCGTGGCTCGGAGGCGCCGAGGTTTTCTGGGCAGTGTGGTCACCATCTTGCGCTACGGAAGGTCAGCGACTTGGGTAGAAGTCTGAGTGGCTTCACGTAAGCGTTTTCCACCTCACCCTGGAGGAGCTTCTCTAAAACAGGCCACATTTAGACAGCCCTTGAAATAGGTCACTTGATTACAGGCTTCACAGCGGAGAACCCTGCAGAGCCGGATGGCGTGCTTGCGGGGGGGGGGGAGGGAGGGGAGGGGGGAGTGTCTATCAGCCAGCTGAGCACCCTCGGATCAAACTCATTCTGTATCGAGCGGGCAAACAAGCGTGCCCGAAAGGTGGTCCAAATGAGGAGTGCGATGTAAGTGGACGAAAGTTGCATGACACACAGCGGAAAAGAAGCGCCCGATGTAACAGAAATTAAGTGCAAAAGGGACGACTGCTCGGCTAGTTGGTTCATGATACTGGAACCAAACAGCGCGAAAACACGGGACTACAGAAAGAAAGAACACAGACACAGTGCTGTGTGTCTTCTTTTTTCCTGTAGTCCCGTGTTTTCTTGCTGTTTCGTGAACAAACTAGCCCAACAATCGTCCCTTTTGCTCGTCACATGTGAATTACCGTTTTTGTATGGCTTTGAAAGCCTCAGTGAGAGCTTCTGTCTTTGAAGGTTCTGTTTGATACAACAAACATTTACTGGATATTGGAGGTAGTCAGTGAAATATCTCGCCAATGATCACTGTTAAAATGCGATTTGAAGCGAGCTTCAACGCGGATTCGAGAGCGGGCGCCTTCTGGATTCTGGATGCCGTTGTCTCAAACGTTCTCCTTCAGAAACTCAGTAGTGTTCAGAGTCATCTTCGGCCAACCTCCCGCAACTTGCCGCAGCGGCTTCCCGAATGCGCAGCTTCAGATCGTGACGCCGCTGTTCACGGCGACGTTCTCGTTCTTTTTGTGAACGCAGAAACTTTAATCGGGACAACCCTCCGGATGTCGCACTGACTAAGGCATCGGCATGAATGCGTTTTAGAATGAAAGGTAGCCCACATTGCCTCCGTGTGGTAGCTATAAAATAAAGATGTAAAAGACGCTGTATTATATGTGGAAAATAACAGTGCGCGGTACGCTTTCTAGCGGCACCGCTGAAAACTTCTGCGCTTCACTGTCTTCGAGCAGCTGATGCGTAAAGTTATTTTTGCCCAAAAATAATGCATGTCCAACCCTCCCTTTCATAATACCAAACCCTGTCATACGTTTAAAGCAATGAACGGTGCTCTTCGGTCTGACTGAGGAGACAGCAGATGGTCAGCATCGTGATGACTGTTGCACTACGATGCGGTTTATTGAAATCAGTAGAATCTCGAATTCAATTTTATATTGAGCACCGCTTAAAATCGAGATTGTAGTGCCGCTGTTTTCCTGCGTTGTGTTCTCTACGGCCCATTCATTCTATATTCTACTCGAACCACCCGGACCCGGAGTATACTCAATATTCTCCAGCCTTTTACCAGCTGAACAGCGGATGTACGATTAGCCACACCGTTTCTCAGCGAACAAACACGTCTACGTAAAAGGCGTGCGTGCAGTTTTCCCCACTATCGTCTCTTGAAATACGCAGTCTAGGCTCTCTAGCAGCACAGGTAATTGGCCCAATGTTGGAACCGTATTGGCAAAGGCCGGCCCTACAAAGGTCCAAGTTGGAACCATCCTGTTACAATATTGGGCCGATTGCCTGTGCTGCTTGGGATAGCTAGAGCTGAGGCAAAGTGCGCTTCTTAGCCGATAAGTTGTGGAAACTTTCGGTAGGGGTTAACGTGTTTCGCGCTATGTACTCTCATATTAAACAGATGTGCAAACTGGGGATCAAAACTCTTCGAGACACGGCGCTCTTTTTATGTAGCCAAATGATGGCAGTAGCGATGAAACGGTCATCAACGAAAGCGATATCTGAAGGAGCTAGGCCGGGCTTAAAGAAAAAATGCTCTTTCAGCATCGTACTCATCCGCTCTCCATCACTTGAGACATTTCGCTGAACACGATGGCTACGTTTCTGTACGACTGGATCTGAAAGGAGCAGAATTGATTTTCTGTACACGTGACGGCATTTATATACCATGAATGAGAAGAAGCTTTTAAAGTTTGATTAAATCTCGCTCCTTTGCAAGTTGGGTGGCATGACGTTTGTACTGGGCTAAGTATTGCGCTTGACCCTTGAAAGATAGGAAATAAAATTTATGAGGCAGTCTAGAGAAGAAATCGAATGCCTTGCCTCGGCAACGCGCATAGTTATTTTCAAAATTTTTCCGAGCATATTGTTACCGAGCTACTTTAAACTTGGCGAGGGATACAGGCTCGAACTGTTTTAGAAATTAAAGAAAAATTCAAGAAAAACGAGGGCGTTCAGTAGATTTTCTGTTCTCAGGTGCATAAACAAACAAGAATTTAGCCTGCGGTTAACTGCCGCGTGGCTCTCACTAGTTCATCATCGTCGTAGTCGGTCGAGTTATCTACCTTCGTGACAGAGGCCCGATGGCCATTACCATGAAATATTCCTGCTTTGCTGCTAACCTTCCATGTTAGTCGAGCTGCACTCTGCATCTGACTCTTAGTCAGACCCGGCTGCGTCTTCCCTTCATTTCTGCCCACCAAATCTCAATCTTGTGTTATTGCTGCCTTGCCTATGTTCGTTCGTTTGTTTAATTTAAGTTGAATTTCCTCAGTTTGGGTTTTCTTGTTAGTCCACGCTGCTTCCTTTTGGCAACCTAAAGCCAGAGCCTTTATAATTCTTCTCAGCTTGATTTATAGCTTTCTTATTAGCATCGGTGTTTTGACCCCCTCAGGAGTAACAGGTACTGGCGTTCCGAGTCACTGATTACTTTGAATAAATAGGGCTGTTTCGAGACATAATATACATCACACCCCGAAACTGTTGCAAAGTCAAAAGCGCTAAGCCCAACTCAAAGCTGTGCTTCCGGGGCTCACAGCTCGGCCCAGCAGTGTTTATTCGTTTCTCTGCGATCAGCCGTGCAAAAAAACAAAACGCGAACATCCGTCAAACATGGTGCATCGGACGACTGTTTCGCACGCCTTTATTGGTCTGGCACTGATCTACGCAACCTGGGTATGCAGTGCTCCTTATTGCCTAATATGATGGACTAGCGGCCAAACTTCGCGAGGACCAAATTTCACAAAGGCACGTTTTAAGAGCGTGAGCTCTTACTCCACACTTTTCGAGATTTCGTGGGGTCTGCTACGACCTTTGATCACAGCGCCATTTGCGACAGCCACTACTCATCACGTTTCGAGATTTCGTGAAGTCCCCTACCGATCGATGGATGGATGGATACGGCTGAACCCTTTAAATCGGGCGGTGGCTCAAGCCACCTAGCCATGACATGAAATTTTACTCTTCTCTTTATTTTAGCCACCAACCAGATAACCTTCGCTTGGTTATTTCTACCCGCTTAAAATCTACCTTCCTTTCACTATCCTTAAACCCCAATGCCTTGGATAAATCAGCCCAGCTGCTTTCCACTGTAGGGAGAAGCCCTTTACAGAAAAGTATCAAGTGTTCAGCCGTTTCCTCCTCCTCTCCGCACGCAACGTACAACGTGTCTATCTCGTGGTACCGGACTCTATATGTCCTCACCACCCTCAGATCAAAGCGCCTCCTGTGGCTGCAAGCACAAAACAGCGCATCTCGCATTGAGACTTGTAGCGCCATCTACAATAGCATTCTAGAAACAACCGCCTGCCGCATGCCAATGATGCCATCACGGTACGACATGATTGATAGAGGTAGAACTATGTTAGTATGACGTCAGGGGACAAAATGGCGGCATATTTTCGGTTTCTCGAATCCAAGGTTGCGGCCAATAAAATTGGTTGTGCCCACTCGTTCCTTCCCCCCCCCCCCCCCTCCCTCACCAAAAATATCCTGAAACAGGCAAGAAAACTGTCGCGTTACGGGGCCGCTATATATGTACACTGCTGCTGCTGCTAATAGGAAGAAAGAAAAGGGAAGTGCATGGGCCTGCCTACTGACTAAAGCCGAGCCACGCTCGCTGCCGCGTGCTGGAAGTAGGAGAGTTAAAGGATAGTACAGCAAAATTAGAAAGAAAAGGCGCGCGCTAATATGCAACAGTCCAATCCCGGAGGCAGTGCAATACTGGGCCGACCAGTGCCAGAGTGCTTCATGCGACCACTCCTCCATATTCAAGAAAGAAGTTTAATATCTTGGGTCCAAGGACCCGCAGCAGATATAAAATCAGGTATCCTGGACACCTGCGTACACATTCGTTCAGCTATATATACTCCGACAACAACGGGCGCCCATCCGTGGACATTTGCATACCGAATTTGGTAGGCAAATAAAACCCTAGGGGTTGCGGTATAGAAATAAAACCACAATTAAATAACAGGTTAACCTGGTATACATACAATTACTAATTGAAGGGTTACCATATCGCACCGCAAGCCGAATTCTAAGTCAACCTTGACCCCCCCCCGTCGAAGCAAATTCCGCTTGGGACGCATCGTGAGGGCGTACAACTTGACTATGGGTACACGTGCATCGTAATTTCTCTAATATATCGCGCTAGGCGGAGATCTTTCCGCTTGGCGGCGTTCGTCATGCGTTGCCGAGCATGGTGGCAATCCACCCCGTTTCAAATGGCATTTATTACATTCCGTTTCTCGCGACGAGCGGCGCGTTCTTCTTCGCTTTCATCTAGTAAACTAACGAGCTAACGCTCGTTACTTCAACGTCTTCGAGATGCTGGCGGCCTTTTTTGCTCAAAACCAGATCTTAACCGATTTTCGCACCCATAACAACGTTGAAAGGAATCAGTTAAACACTACTTCTACCCGAAAAGGCGCCTTCTAAGAGGACGGGCTTCCAATGAAAGCCTCTGAACGAAGCTCAAGTTTTGAACCTATGCACGGTGTTATGCACCTATGCACGGTGTTATGCGCTATCCTTGATAGCTTTAATATCCACGTTTGTAAATTAACAGAATGGCTTACCTTCAGATCAGTTTGAAAAGTACCTCTTTGTTGTCCGCCGTCGGAACGTATGTGCCTAACTGGCGTGTTACTGCCGTAATTTCGACAAACTCAGTGCACTCGAATTACGCCTTTGGTGCTGAATGTTTTCGCATCGGATTTGAAATTAAAACAAGGCGATAGCAGAGGCACGCAAATATTGCGCATAGGGATGGGAATGTGTGCGACAAAAGAGTTGTAGTAAACCGCGATAACAGCTTATGATTCCATAAATAGTTTATTGTAGCAACATGACACTTATTTACTGTTTCTGAAGGAAATATAGACGGCATCTAGCTTGAAAAAAATTCAACAAGCGAGAAATTCAAGCTTGCATATATTACTCAAAATGACAGTGATAATTTTTTTGAAGAACATCTTAGCCATGTATCTTGCTCGGGAAATAATTCCAAATGTTACCGCCGTGATGTAGAAAAAGTTAAACCCGAAAACGAAGTGCCTTAAATATCGGTTGTATGAAGTACAAGAAACCAATAATTTAAAAAAAGATGGTGTGCACTAGGCAACTGAAACCAACTGAGTGCTGTCGAGAGTAGAATGGCAAAGTCGCCAACTCTTTTCCTTTGCCCTGGGAACTTCACTAATTGCTGAAGACTGAATAGATAGTTTTTAATTATATCAGTTATAAAGCCTCAACGGGAAGTTGCAGATCGACTTGAAAACAACCGGCTAAAATTTCTGCTGAAAGATGCCATTTAGGCAGATTTTTTCACCGATATTAAAAGAAATCCCGCAAAATATAAAAGCTTCTATGCCACGGCTATGCTGATTCAGAGTGCCAAGAACTCTCAGAGAACAGAATCCACAATATTGCGAAACGCTGTACAAAACGAAGTTTTTCGTGTGCACTGTGGGAGAGATAATGCCAGCGTCTCTAACGTGGTAGTTTTCGTATTTAAAGTGCTTTCTTTTAAGGCCTCTAAATAAAAAGGCGTAATTTGTGCCTTGGTGGAAAAATATTTCTACCAGCTGTTCTTCAAAGCGATCCGAAAATTCTCAAATTATAATTCCGTGAAGTAAATGTTCCGAAAGTTGGCTAAACAATCTTCATTAGATATTTTGGTTTGCAGAAAGAAAAAGATACTACAAACTGTGCGACGGTGGGGGGGGGGGGGATTTTAACCAGCGTTTATTTGGTTTCCGACGGCTATAACACTGCGTCTTTTTAGCAACTTGGCAGTTTTAGCCGGGACACTCGGGCTATGCCGAGGTTTAGGATTTTCTTAGACATATTTGGGCTTGCTTAGCACTGTTCGTAGTTCTTCAGACTGCGTGAATAAAACTATGCCTTTTGTCCATTACTTATGCCTATGCTCATTGGAATTATGATGATGGTGATTATAGATTTTTATGGCGCAAGGGCCTCTATGGCCAAAGAGAGCCATGAGACAAGGCATTTTGGACTTCTCAAGTTGGGGTCAAAGGCCCATTTCCCCAGCATTTCAAGACAAATAAGCCGAACACCAGACCTGGGGAAAGCTTGTACCCATTGTATCACCGGTGTGTACCCGGTGACACTGTGGATCGAACCCCGCACTTCCCGCATTCGAGGTGGATGCTCACCCACTCGGCCACCGCAGCGGTATCATTCCAATTATCATCGAAGCATGAACACTCTAAGATGATGTCTCAAGAATGAAATCTTGGGATCTCTAAGGGGATGTCTTTTTTCTAAGAACAAATCTCTCTAGTCTTTGTTAGCACCCGCAAAAGTGCACACAGGTTGAGAAAGACGAAGCGCTCGAAAAAGAGACTGAAGTAATACAGCGTTGTTTTCAAGTATCATCAGGCTGCGGTGTTTTCCAGTTATAAATATTCTATTATGCTACGGTAAAACACAATTTAAAAAAGGGCTTCATTTGTCGCTAGTTATCGCGCAGCATTCAGACGGGACTGCTGACGCTAATGATTAAAATGAAATATATCTCGCTCTTGGGTAAAATAATGCTGACGATCACTCTTAAAATTCAGGAAGACTAACAGCGGAATGGCATAACTTTTTGTAGCCAGCCGTAAAATTTCCACTTATCGGATACGTAGACAGACGTAGCTGACGCCAGAACTTACTTCAGATGTCACCGGCAAAACTGCAAAGCGGACTCTAAGCTCAAAGTTGAAATTTAAGCTTCTGTTCTGTTCTCGCTCTAACAAGAAATAACAGATACCCAAGGTGCAGCCTACAGAAGCCAAATCTTTTTTTCTTAACATGTGCGACATGTTTACATTTTACGAGTTCCTCCCACCTGAGCTTGGAATTTGTGACTTTGGTTTCACTTGGCCATGCAAAAAAAACTTTTTAAAGTACTGAGCAACAATAACGTAAGGACAGGAATAACATTAACCGGCATAAATGAAGAAAGCCAACCATCATCGAAGCCAAGGAGCATAGAGGATGTTTCTGTGTATTTTAGTTCGTGGTGTTAATGAACGGTAGACTAAATGTGTAATTATTTTATCGCTTAAAGATAAATAACATTAAAGCAGAAGAATAAGCAACCACGTGCTGCCGGTGCGATTCGAGGCCACCGCTCGGTTCGGTAAGGTTCGCGATCAGATCCCAACGGCGGCATTTTGCTGTGTTTTCTCCTTGTTTCTAATCGATTATCTTTAAGCGATAAAGTAATTACACTATTAATCTCCCATTGATTAACACTACGAACTAAAATACAAAGAAAACATCCCTCCATCCTTGATGCTCTTTTGTTTGGGTGATTGCTTAAACAACAACAACAACAACAACAACAACAACAACAACAACAACAACAACAACAACAACAACAACAACAACAACAACAACAACAACAACAACAACAACAACAACAACAACAACAACAACAACAACAACAACAACAACAACAACAACAACAATAATAATAATAATCAGCCTGACTACACCTTTGGCTCATTAAGCGGTATAAGGCTCACGAATTTTTCTTTGGTTTTTCCTGGTAATGCAGGTCACTCCGTTATTCATAGCCAAAGCAGGAAAGGAATAAAAATACATTACGAAGTCTGGACGTATATCGTGGCTGGTGGCTATGATATGCTCTCCTGAAAAACCGCGTCACTGCGACTGCAGCTTTTCTTCCTCGCCAAACATCATAATCTGGGCAGCCCATTGATAACTGCGGCCGCAGAAAATGTCACGCTGCAAATGTTGGTTAGGCTGTCTTTACGTCGCCTAACCTACGACCGCTGTTAAGAGGCCATCTGCTGCAGTAGACTTTCTGACGGAAAGCCTGCGATTTTCTCTCCCGGTATTCTTTAATAGCAGTTATATGTGGTTATGTTGGATGTCCTAAAGAGTTCTTTGAAATCGTTCGGAACTTTATTCGACATATTGGTTCAGTACCCATCGAGAACGACTCCAAGCGCTAGGCTGGCGCATTCTAGCAGCTTTGTCTTTTCTTGAGACTACTTTTGTTGGTTTTAGCTCTCGCATATACACCGGGAAAAGGGTTTGGGTTTGGTATTATGCGGTTTAACGTCCCAAAGCGACTGAGGCTATCAGGGACGCCGTAGTGAAGGGTTCTGGAAATTTCGACCACCTGGAGTTATTTAATGTGCACTCACATCGCATAGTACATGGCCCACTAACATTTAGCCGCCATCAAAATGCGACCGCCGCGGCAGGGATTGAGCCAACGTCTTTCGCCTCAGCAGTGGAGCACCTTAACCAGTGAACCAGTGCAGCGGCAACTCGAAAAGGGGAATTGGTGTTACTTTTGATGTGTCGCCCAGCTGTCTAGCATATTTACGCAGGAAGCTTTGGCAACACTGCTGTATTGCGCTGTTTATAATTTCATGTCCAGAGTTTCTTTTATATTGATCAGTTTTTCTCTTCCGCTCAAGCGTTTCAGAAACGTAACGAAGGAAATTCTAAATGTGTCCGGGCATTGTTCAGAGATCATAATAGGAGACAATAGAACGTACCACTAGATTTTATGGCATCCAATAACTCTTGCGAGACAAAAACCGCACTGGCCACTCGCATTCCCCTCATTCTGGAAAGGCTCCTTCAGTATAGCTATCTAAAGACTCTAAAACTGTAACCAAAGGTGCTGCCATGCTCTGCTTCAACAATACCAATTGTTGGCGCAGCACTCGCCTATTGGAATTCAGCTTTCCACAGCATGTCACGCAACTCACAAACGACGGTTTTCTTCGTTCGATCCTTTTGGCAGTGCGCAAGTGGCTCCTCAAGAAAGTCAATATGGAGCTGGGTGAGTTAGGAGCATAGCGTTTTCATAAAAAAAACGACTAGTCAGGTTCTTCTCACTATCTGCATGCCACCTTGCATAACCTGGAAAATTGTAGCTTGCTAGCATGATCTTCCCGTCATGATTTCTTTTCTCAGTAATCTCACGATACTGTTGACGTGTACACTAAACGGAAGGCATTGCAAGGTTCTGGCCTAAACAGCTCACCACACGAAGTTTTCCGACGCAACACAGTGCTCATTAGCACCATTACATTCACATCTGTCTGCATTTTATTTTGCGCAGACTAACAAGTGGCATGCTGTTTTACTGCGAGAGGCGCAGCTCTCTTTAACACCAAATCAGCGAGGTCATTTAACGGAGCACTGTAAACAATGTTCATGCTCACTGCTCTCGGAAATGTCACTGTCATCGTCCGTGCCAGATGAGGGACAGGAAAAAATATTTGTCTTTTGACGGAAAGCTGAGCTAGTTGAGTAACATTCATTTTGAAAGGAAAACATAGCGTGAAAGGGGAGAATGGAGGAAGAGCGAGCGCTTGTGTTGTATACTTCCCGTTCTTCGCCCACCGTCTCGTTTGCGATGCATTTTTCCTTCAAAATGACCTTCCTTTACAATTCTTTTGGTCCTGACTCGCATGCTTTGTTCATTGCCGCCGTAAATTCTAGTGCTTAGATGAAGACAGCGCCACTAACGCCACTAATAAACCTTTCTTGCTCTCCTCGTATCCATGCGGAACCGGGAGCATCGAGTGAACTCACGCTCAAACTAAGTCAAAAGGCGTCGTGTCTATTTCTTCCGTCTACGTTCATTGACTGGCGACATTCATTCGCATCAAGTACAATCCCTGAAAACTCATTACGGCAGTGTGATACGCCCGATTTTTCAAGAGCTGATGACACTTATTGCACACGTGTGAATTCGCTTTTAAAAGATTTGGCACATCACGCTAAGCGCAAGATACCTGAAGTAAGTATGGCATTGACCCTGAGACCATTGGCTTCTGTAATAATGTTCCGCAGTAGCCCCGTGTCAATGAAATCACGTGTTGCTGCTGAAGTCAGCCCGCCAACAGAGTCTTTGCTTCGGCGTGCCAGCCTGAGATATCTCAGATGTCACCGCACAAGCTAACTGATCAGGACGCGCACGGCACCGGCGTGTTCTTGCCCAAGCACTGGCAGCAAACATACGCGAGTAGTGTTCTTCACCATCACATGCTTTCAGTGACGTAATCCCATCGCAGCTCTGCCGGCGCGGGTGATTTAGAGATGAGGACTATTTAGAGGTGCGATGGCGAGTTGGAAATTTGCGTCACAAAGCAAGAGCATCTTTTGTCTCCGCGAGAAAAAATGCTATTAAATCAGGCGTAAACTTGTCCTCCACGCCTACTGTTTGAACTTGCGTCTAGATTCGTACACGTGAATTGAAGTTGCCTAGTTTTTGAAAGCAGTTCACGTTACTGAAAATTGACATAAACCATTTCATCCCGCTATGTCAACGCGTACTGAATGGCTTCAAATTAAGATTCTTGACTTTATTGTCGTTGACAGTTCTCATGCTCTATTGATTTCATGCGTTAGAGACCACGTTGACCCTAGTGAGGTGCGATTCCGAACTCAGTCGCAACGTCCCCCAAAATTCGTTCAGCGCAAGTTCTGCTCGTGGGCTTTTGCATTGCGACGATTCCTAAATAAAAAACGGCCGACTTTAGCACCACACCCCAGGCACGTGATACCACACTGTTAAATGCCGTTCAACTGTCACTGAAGCTGAGGCTGCGGTGTTGGTTTGGTCTCATCACACAGGCGGAATTGCCAAAAGAATTTGAAATCGAAGCCAAGACAAGACATTTTCGTGTTTAGATATGGTACTTCGTGGCCGGAGATAAGTTACTCCTAACACTGCCACGTGGCGCTAGACTGACGCTCGCGGCTGCAGTCATAACGTCCTGTTCGTTGCAGGCGACCTGTGCCTTCTTAAATAAAACAGCGTGATTGAAGACTGAGCTTATTAATCTTATATATTAGGAAAATGTGGCATAATTTGAATAAATTGAAGCAATGAGCGTATACTATATGCATGTTTAAAATACAACAAGCAAATTAGTGCGTGTGCGTGTGTGTGTGTGTTATGGCGGCAACATCAAGGCGGAGTTCGCACCTCTCTAGCTACATGCTTTGACGGCGACAGTGGGTCCAGGTGGAGACGAGCAGGATATGACAACGGAGGGAAGCCAGAGTGGTAAGGAAAGGGCAAGGTAGCGTGACTGCGGCGCTTTCAAAGATGGCGCACAAAGAATGCGGCAACTAACTTTTTCAACGCGCCGCCGTGGGCTGTGCATGTGGCGTCTCGGGTTCACGGTGTCGTAAAGTTCTTACAGTGCTCTAGCACGGCAAGCCTCTTGGTGCTGGCGGTCGCACCCTGTGCGCCATCTTAAAGCGCAAAGGGTGCGCCCGCTTCGATGGGAAGGCACAACTGGCATTGTTTCTACTATCTGACGGTCGTCCTCTTCTTATGATTAAGAAAAATTAGCAGTGGCTTAGCTTGTCTATGCCAGGATATACGTAGCGTGAGCTACGCTGAACCGCTGAGCATCAATTGCCGCTGAGCTGCAATTTCGCTCTCCTTCTGCATGGCTATACCGCACTGGCAAACGCCCCGCTATATGTATGCCCCCATTGATACCTTGGCGCATGCGCACAAAATGAGAGGCGCTATCAAGCGGCTCCGGCGCAGCGTCAGACTTGGTTACTGCGCAACGAAGGCGCAGAGCTGTGCACGCACCGGCGCCAGTGCATCTACCGCGGCTATGGTGTCACTCCTCTGGAATGCGGAGACCGGCGAGGCGCGCGTGGTGGCGGGCGGCGGCTGAGGCGCGCCAGCTGTGCGCCGTGTGTCGCCACTGCTCCTCGTGCTTGCGCAGCACGGCTCTCCAGGAGCCACGCGAAAGTACTCAACTTCGGCCAGTGTAGTTCACGCTACAAAAAGGCGGTTTCAATGATCCACTGAGTACTTCGCCTATGCAACTGAGCATCGCTGCAGTCGTGGAAGCTGGAGGTTGGTTTGTCAATGTTACCCCACGTAACGTCAGCCAAGGATACAAGCTGCAGAAGTTACACAGAAGAGACTGTTTTAGGTTCAGTTGATTCTGCATTGAGCAGAAAGTGCGCAAGAAATAATGCTAATATATCGATCACTTGCTGAGATTAGCCGCTGCGAATAGATATTAAAGTGTTTTCTCCTACCGCCAAGGTTGTGCATTATTTAGAAAGAGTTAACAGTCTTTTGAGCCGCTAGGAACGCAATTGCTAACTGAAACGTTGCACGCGCCTTCAGTAGCGTAAAAGGAAATTCATAAATTCTAGAAACTAGCTTTACCAGAAATACAATACCCTTTGTCCTCTGAACGACTGCCTGTATTGACCCTTGGCTTACGCTCTGCTACCACGCAGAAGTACATTCTGAACCATTTATTCACGTCGCGTTGTCCAATTGATATCAGTGTCGGGTGCTCCCAAAGTACGCTTGAATGCCGCACTATGCCACAGCAGCTCAAAAAGCAAACTCAACTTTTAGGTACTGCTGCGTATCGATGGGTGACGCAAGGCATCTGTGTCATGTAGTAACGCTCATTTACCACAGAAGGCGGCTACCCTTCTTGCAGAAGTTGACTCCACGTGTTCCCATTTTCTGGCTGTTCAAGTTTTGCGGTAAATTGCACTCGTGCACTAAATGGCACCACCTTGAACCCAACCGTGCGACTACACATTCCTCTAAATTAGGGAGCCAACTTGAAGTTCAATTGGAGCCGTGTAGCTGTGAGTGATTCCCTGCATTATTTGGTTTCTTAGAGCCTTCACAGGTAATTATAAAGATATAGCAGATGAGCCAAAGAAAAACAGTTCGCTCACGCTCTTGCCAGCCGCATTTGCACAAGTACTTCTCGCACTCTGCCGTCAGGTTTTCCTTGCTGCCGTGGTACATGGAACAGGATGCTGCACACATATCCGGTGAGCAATCTGCGTACAGGCGTGGTCACTCTAAGTGCAGCGGCAGAATAATGCCAGCGGGGGTGCACTAGGATGCAACAAGCCGGAAAGCGAATAGATAATATTTTGGAAAATCATTATGCACCCTGTATTTCATTCAAAGAGAATATGGATATTTCAAATACCTCGCAAAGTACTAGCGAAATGCACACGCCTGTCGAGAAAGTGTGCTAAATCTCTGGAGCCACAGTAACGGCTGTACAATTTAACTTGTGGCTTGCAAACGAATTCTCTAGAGGCTGGATATTTGGCTTAGAGTGCTATTAACAAAAATATATCACGTACTGCAAGTTCTCGAATGTGATAGACGCTATATGAAAAGCTTTTAGCGTTCGAAAAAGAGCGATTAAGGGCACAGGACACAAGGGTATATGTTTTTACAGAATGTGGCTAGGCTCACGTAGGTGCATCACTCGTTCCTTAATACAGAAATCTGGTGAAATGGCGCGCGATGCTTCGCTGCGCTCACTGTAAGTTGTAACGGGCAGGAGGTAACTGTGCTGAGAATAAAGCTCCACAGCTGGATAACACAGTGCAAGACCAAGCGCCAAACATGTGAGGAGACGGCCGGGAACCCAATCCATTAGGTAGGCAGCGAAGTGTTCTGGCTGTCAGCACCTCCAGATTTGCTATGTGTTGAAAAGTGAGCGCACGTGATTTTTTGACTGTTGCAGCGAATATTGAGCGTCTGCCGCTCTGAAACGTCGGTACACGCTAAGGTGTAAGCCTTAAGAAATCACTACGCATTGTAATGGCGATTATAGTAACAGCGCTGGTGCACTCTGTCACAGCGCAATCTACCACCTAAAGCTGCGTCAACAATATCTTTTATTCCTCTTCGTCAATACCCTCTCTGATAACTGCTCGCTGTTTGAAAGAACAGGATGAAAGAAAATCAACACTTTGTGACATTGCTTGCAGAGGCGCGAAAAAGACGCCTCTGGAAGGCTCGCACTTGAAGGAAAAAGGACAAGCAAAGAACGCTCTGCTATGTAGCGTCCCTCAGTGTACATATGTAGCGTGATTTCTATCATTCATTTGTCAGTGACGAACCAAGAAGTCTACTGGCGCGTTGTTCCACGCCTTCTGACAAGCAGAGAACGAAAAAATGACATCAAAAAACGCTTGTGCACTTGAAATGGTTTAGTGAGGCGTACCACGCCGAAAACTACTATCTGAAAATCGGAAGCCGATAATAACAAGTAGCCAGTAGCAACAGGCATTTGCGTAAAAATATATAGACCCATTATCAGGATGTGCGAATATTTTCAATAGAATTAGTCAGAAGACGTCCCATTTACAGAATGTTGATGGCATGAACTTCGTTTCGCATTTAGCACAAATTTTCATGCATCATACATTGCTTCAAGCGCATAATGTGTGGGATACACAGGTATCCCCTCCTCGTCCCCCGCGTCAGCGGCGACCGTGACTTACACGGGCGCGCTGGCCGACAGGAATGTGGAGAGAAGGCTCCCCCGCGGCTCTGCTCATTACCGCCCCAGCACTGACTTGACGTCACGGCAGCGCGCTGCCTTCTGCGGAGAGGGTAGCACGTCTAAGCTTGACGGCAACGATTTGATTCCAGGGAGGCAATGCCCGAAGGGATAAAAGGGGGGAACGCGCGGCGGGAAGGGACTCTCGCTGCCGGACCTTACCTAAGTGCCCCACGGACCCCTTTCGCTGCACGCCGGCCCCCGAACACCAACTCCGGTCGACGTCAACGACTTGGTGAGTTACTGAACATCTATTTTACGGATAGAAGATTCTTCCGCAGTGTGCTTCACCTCGCGTTAGGATAATAAACTATTTCCTAGCGTGCCCTGCCGTTGCCTATTTTTTCCCGACCTGCCGTGGCTGCGACTCTGCGCCACGGGTTGTGGAAACGTGTTGCGTACTCGAATAACGCCTGCGTGTATCCTGCACGGAAGCTCGCCTTCCCGGCCAGCTGGACGCAGAGTGACCCCATATCTTGGCGCCCGAACGTGGGGCGAACTAAGCAATCGAGCAGTGACCTTTGTTGGACCGAACGACTACCGTCGCACTAGCAAAGGATGGCAGCTGACAGGAGTGACCTGTAGCCTTTGTTTATGCTGTCAGAGCCAGCGGCACATAACCAGGGCTCCCTACTTGACGCTCCGTTGGAAGGGTTTGAATTTTCGAATCTTGGGCGTACCACGCGGAATAGCCGAGGAACATCCCCTGACGCGTTGGTAGGACTTAGGCCTGGCATGGGGGGCTCCACATCGGGCGCCTCGCCGCTCTGCGGCGCGAACAATGAGGCACCTAGGCCTCATCATTCGACGCCATCAGCGGCTGCGCCCAACTCCGGGGGCGTTAGTCCGCCAACATCCGAGGTGCTCTTGCAGAACGCAATGCAGGTTATGCAGAGTCTAGCGGGTATTTTGCAAAACAATTTGCAAGCCCCGGCCCAGTCACCACGTGTTAGGATAGACTTGCCTACCTACACGGGGTACCACGACACTACGGGAGCAAACGAGTACCTCGACCGTCTGCTGCATTATCAGCAAGTGACAGGAATCGCAGACGCCGAAATGCTCGCGCGTGTTGTGCCTGTCTTTGACGGAGCAAGCGGCCCGCTGGTACCGACTAGCCGGCAACCGAGCGAGGACAATGGAGGAGTTTTGCGCAAGCTTCCGCAACGAATTCCTTCCCGCAAACTATGAGTGGCCTTTCAGGAGAGAGCTGGAGCTGCGAAGTCAGCACCCCGACGAGTCTCTGTTAGAGCACGTCTGAGCCATGGACGAACTTTATCGCCTCGCTGACCCTCGCGCCACGAACACGGAGAAAGTTGAGCGTGTCAGGAGACAAGCGCACCCGATTTTCACGGCTTACCTGAGAGGAGTCAGGTTCAGAGATTTGGATGAGCTGGCAGCTGAGGCGAAGCGCATTCAGGGAGACATCCTCTCTGCGCGAGCGTATCGGCCGCCCCCACCCGCATCGCTGTCACTTGAGCCGCGCTGCGCGTGGAATGGCAGCTCAGCGCGCAGTCCATCTAGAGCTGAAGCGTCAGCACAGTTTGCTGACGAGCGTGCCCCAAGGGGTTGGGAGTTGTCCGACCGCGCTTTGGACCCATTCAGCTACGCGTTGCGAACAGCACACGCTGCCGCAGAGCGGAACGAACCGAAGCGAGATCGCGAGGCCGACACGCGGCCCCCACCATCCGCGCCGCGAGTTCGAGATGACCGACCTGAACGGGGCGACCAGCGCCTAGCCCGCCGGGGCCCGGGCAACCGTTGCTACCGGTGCGAGCAGCCGGGGCACTTCGCCCGCGAGTGTGGCCGCCCTCTCTCCCGTGACCAAACACGGTCGGGAAACGGCCAAAGCCGCCGGCGATCGACCTTCGATCCCGCGCGGCGTACACAGAAAACCCTGGTTTGCTAGCGCCTTTAGCATGTCGCGTAGGAAGTTCTGTTGACCTGTCAGCGCCGTTCTTTGAGCTAACGATAGCTCGAAAGAAATTCACCGCGTTACTAGATACAGGAGCAAGCGCTCCTTTGTTCGGTGAAGAGGTGTTAAACCATCTCCGCGAGAACAAAATCTGGCTGAGAGAGTGCGATACCACTTTTCTCCTCGCGAGCGGCACAGCACAATAAAGCGGTGCAGCTAGGATAGTGGTTCGCTCGGAAAGACGCGTGCGGCGACAATGCCTCGTTCATCTGCCCTGTTTATCCGTTCCTGTAATTCTTGTACGAGACTTCCTAGCCAAGACAGGTATTGTGATAGACATCAGCAGCGGAGGCTACAGGGAGCGCACGTCAGGCGCCTTGAAGCCTTTCGCGAAAGCGCCCGCGGCGTCGCAGACCATTCAGACTCCGAAAGGTGTATCCAGACGACGGACCACGGACCTGTTCTGGCCTGCGGACTAGCGGTCACGTGGGGTTTCGCTTCCGGTCTGCGAGGTCCGCGCATGGTCCGCGGGCCGGATCGCGCGAGAAATGCGAGAGCATTTTTTCTGGCGGTGGACCACGGACTTTTTAGCCTATTCGCACACATCGAGTCTGGCAACTACACCACACTGGTCTCTCCCGGCTCGGTGCTCCCGGCAGTCGAGGCGACACCAGCGAAAGTAGTTTTGTTTCCACTGTTAACATGTCAATGTGGTCGGACGAGGCTCCGTTTTACTTTTTAGCCTTAGTACATCTTTACGGCTCGTTCATGATCGGGCATTCGGAGGCGAGAGCGAGCGAAAATAGTAGCAACGTCGGCGCTCGCGACGTACACAGATATGGTTAGAAAAGAACAATTGACGCTGTCGACGTGCCATAAGCGTATGCACTGTCATGTACGCTAAACGCAGGTATTTTTGGCACGCTACAGCACCTCTCACATTTCCCACTTTTAGTTCAGCGTATGCAAACACACACGGAAGGATACGCTCAGCCTTGTGGCGCCGTCTAGTTTTAGGACGGGTAACTATTTCTGTCAACAAACATACGCTCCGCTTAAGCCTAGAAGGGGCACAATCGTCACTCTAAATAAAAAATAAAGCAAATATTTCACTCATACGTCTTCATATAGGCGAGGTGAGACCAAGCGAGAAATGGGTGCGCCATTTATTGCCAGTGAACGCAACAAAAAAGGCAGTAACAACGAGGAATCCAGTCCGAAGCGAGTGGTCCAGCTTGGAAGCGCGCCGCCTTATTTGCCTCCGTGGGAATGCTACCTCCTCCTCACCGCGGCATAAATATGTCCCGTACCGATCGAGCTTTCCGCTGGGTATTTAGGCCGAATCACTGCCGCGGCCACGGATTCCGCTTGTTCTCGCCGCCGAATGTCGAAGCGTGAGACGAGCGACCACAGACGCTTGGCCCGCCTTGTATGCTCTTTTGGTCCGTCGTGTGGATGCTGTCGCCGGCCAGACCCGGCCGGGCCACGCACGGTCGACCCCACGTGACCGGTCCGCAGGCCAGTCCGTGGCCCGCCGTCTGGATACACCTTAACGCGGCGCGAGCGGGGGGAGACGGTGACAAATCTACCCCGCCAGCCCGAGATCCAGGAGGCGAGCGGACCATCGCCGCTGAGGGAGAGGGCAGGGAGAAGGTTGCCTCGGTAGGAAGCTGCTCTGCCGCGCAGGGAGGGTCAGCTCACTCCTTGTTGTCGGAAGTGAACAGCGTGACGGAGAGGGAGAAGGCACTGTTGTCATCGCTTCTCTACGAGTACAACGCGACATTCACTGACTGCCCGGGCCTCACAACCCTAGTCAGGAATCGAATAGATACGGGTGACGCACTGCCTTGGAAGTGCAATCCTAGACCAATTAGCTTGGCCAAGACAAAAGCACTGGACAGCGCCTTAGACGAACTTATCGACACTGGCGTTGTTGAGAGGTCCAAAAGCCCTTGGGGCTTCCCGGAAGTCCTGGTTCCAAAGAAAGACGATACATATCGACTTTGCGTGGACTACCGCAAGCTGAATGAGGTTACGAGGAAAGACGCGTACCCTCTACCAAACATTTCTTCCCTAGTGTCCAACCTAGGTGGGGCGAAGTACTTCACAACGCTGGATGCTAGCCGCGGATCCTTTCAGGTTGAAATGAATGAGCGGGACAAAGAGAAAACTGCGTTCACTTGTCACAGAGGCCTTTTGCAGTTCAAGAGAATGTCTTTTTGCTTGGCAGGAGCACCCGCTACCTATCAGCGCCTAATGTACCGTGTTCTGGGAGATGCGAAGTGGCAACATGCGCTCGCGTACCTAGACGGCATCGTGGTGTACTCGAAAACGTTCAAGGAACACCTGCGCCACTTGAGGGACGTCCTAGAGAGGCTGAGCTCCGCGGGAATCACTTTGAACCCGAAGAAGGCACAGATCGCCGCGACCCGAATAACACTGTTGGGGTTCACGATCGACAGAGGGCGCATTCTGCCGTGCGACGATAAGCTTGAGGCTTTGCTTAAGTTTCCATCGCCCACAGATATAGCCGGTCTCAGACTCTTCCTGGGAATGGCGAACTTTTATCGCCAGTTCATCCCAGATTGCGCAGCGCTGCAGGCGCCTTTGACAAAGCTTTTGAAGAAAGGCGAGCGCTGTAGTTGGGGTCACGAGCAAGAGGATGCACTGCGCAACCTCACCAAAGTGCTCGCTGACACGGCTGAGTTGCAGCTACCCGACCTAAACAGGGAGTTTGTGATTCAATCCGACGCAAGCGACCTGGGCTTAGGAGCAGTGTTGCTTCAGGAGCATGAAGGCGTTCTCCGTCAGGTAGCTTTCGCGAGCCGTTCGTTGACGCCGGCAGAGAAGAACTACTCGGTGACAGAGAAGGAATGTCTCGCGATAGTTTTTGCTCTGCGTAAGTTCGACTACTACATCGATGGGGTGGCCTTTGAGCTCGAGACGGATCACATGGCGCTCACCTGGCTGAGACGACTCAGCGAGCCGAGCGGCCGCCTAGCGCGTTGGTCCCTGTTGCTGCAGCGTTACGACTTCACCGTGCGCTACCGCAAAGGGAAAAAACAACGCTGTGGCTGACGCACTCTCGCGAGCGCCTGTCCAGTGCGAGGAAGGTCACGCGACCGACCGCCCGACAGCCTGAGAGAGTGAGGGACAGACCCGAGCCGTAGCCCATGTAAGGAACGCATACCAACCGTTGATCCAGGGCGAGAGCGTGAACCACGTGGACTACGCGAGTTCCGTGGGGATCGCGTTGAGCAGAATGGAGCTGCTCGAAGCTCAGCAGAAGGATCCGTTTTGTAGAAAGGTGTTCGACGGGCTCCGGGAGCCGGGCGGCAGGGCCGCCACGCACACGTAGACAGCTGGTTTTGCTGTCGGTGAGGAGCGCTCGGAAACCGCTAGTAGTGCTGTGAGCGCGATGGATTCGTATCTGCTGGATTCCGACGGCGTCCTGCTGAGGTATATCCCCTCCGAGAACGACACAAACGAGGCGTTCAAGGTGGTGATACCACGAGTATTGAGAGCAGCACATTTACGCTACTTTCACGACTCGTGCATCGCTGTGCATGCAAGCGGCCCCAAGACTTACACTAAGTTGTGTCGCTTTGCTACCTGGCTTGGTATGAAAAGGGACGTAATACGCTACGGCCGCTCGTGCCATGTGTCCCAAAATGTGAAGCCCCGAGTCAGACGACCACCCGGCCTCATGCACCCGATTAACAGCCAGACTCCCTGGCAAATCGCGGCGTGTGATATCATTGGACCGCATCCTATGACACCGAGTAGGAACAAGTTCTTGCTGGTGGCCACGGATCACTTCAGCAAGTGGGTTGAACTTTTCCCCCTTAGAAAGCTGACGGCACGAGTGATCATGGAGAAGCTGATGGACGTATTCACCAGGTTCGGTTTCCCAGAGCCGCTGATAACGGACAACACGTCCCACTTCACTGCGAAGGTGTTCGTTGATTCGTGCGCTGCACTCGGCATTAAGCACAAGAAAACGACCACCTATCTTGCTCAGTCGAACCCCACGGAACGAGTCAATCGCAACGTTAAGCACTTGCTTGTCGCGTACTCTGAGAGGCACAAAGATTGGGACTCCTATCTGCCGGAAATCGCGTTTGCTTTGCGTTCGACCGTTAACCGCTCGACTGGGTATGCGCCGCCTTCTCTCAATCTGGGTAGAGAGCTTCTAAATCCGATGGACCGGATTCTATCGGACAGCAGGAAGACGCCAGTCGCTTCGTCAGCACGAGCTGAGTACGCGACGCAGCTGCGCGCTAAGATGACGGAGGCCTTACGCAAGGCTCGCCGCAACCTGAGCACCGCTAGGGCGCAGCAGAAAGCACAGTACGACCGCTCGCACCGGGATGTTCACTACGATGTGGGCGATCTGGTGCTTCGACGCCAGCATGTTCTCAGCAACGCTAGCAAACAGTTTGAGGCCTCGTTGGCGCCGAAATGAATCGGGCCGTTCCGCGTGCGAGATAAACTTTCCTCGCTCGTTTATAGGCTCGAGAACTTGCGGTCGAAACCGACAGGCGGACCGGTGCACGTATGCGACCTGAAACGCTACGTTCAGCGAGATGAGCGGGTAGAGGACACAGCCCGACCCGCGCCGCAGTCGGATAACGAGCGCTGCGATCAGCCGGCGAACCCCGCGTCCCGCTATAACTTGCGCCCTAGACAGAAATAAAATCTGCCTGCGCAGCCTAGAGCGAGGGCGCGAGCCGGCAGGCAGTCTCGTTAGATGCATGAACGTACGGGCCGCTCATGCCGATCAGTGTCACGCAAGACTGACTTGCGTTAACCCGCATGATATCGTGAGGGTCGAACAGCCACGCAGCATGCGCTGCGGGAGCTGGCTGCATCTGTGTTGACCTTTTTCAGCGCAGATGGAAAAGAAGCAGGGCACATCAGAACGACACCGTTCCACTACCAACTACCAGCCACCATCCAGCTTCGGCAACGCGCTCCGCCCAAGGCTCGACGCTACACCCCGCCCGCGACCTGCACTCGCCACCCTGGCCACCCCTGCCGCCTGTCACATCGCATCGGAGCTGCCCACCCGCCGACTGTGCGCCACCGCCTGCGGGACCCCATTACTACCGCAACCCTGGGTCCTCGCCTGCTGACCAGGTATGCCAGGGCAGCCCAACCGCGGCCTCAACCATAAAGCGCCGCAGCCCTGGCCCCTGAAGCCACCTGACCCAGTACCTCGGGGGCGCAGCCATGGACCTGGCCTTCAAGCCATCGCAGCCGACGCCAGGGAGGCGGTCGACCGAATTCACCGGAACGGCACAGCCGCGTGCGCTCGGAAGGCCGTGACAGGGAGCAAGATGCCAAGCGTCATCGTGCGGGAGGCCAAGCCCTCGGAGCGAAGCAGCTGATCGGCGGGGGCGTGGCGCGGCCGTCAACCGATGCACCTGCGGGAGCTGAAGAACTTCGATCCCAAGATGGCGGAGAAGATCAAGTAATGTTGCCCCTGTTTCTGTGTTCGGGAGGCTTCTTAAGGAGGGGAGGATGTGGGATACACAGGTATCCCCTCCTCGTCCCCCGCGCCAGCGGCGACCGTGACTTACACGGGTGCGTTGGCCACCAGGAATGTGGAGAGAAGGCACCCCCGCGACTCTGCTCATTTCCGCCCCAGCACTGACGTGACGTCACGGCAGCGCGCTGCCTTCTGCGGAGAGGGTAGCACGCCTAAGCTTGACGGCAACGATTTGATGCCAGGGAGGCAATGCCCGAAGGGACAAAAGAGGGGACCGCGCGGCGGGAAGCGACTCTCGCTGCCGGACCTTACCTAAGTGCCCCACGGACCCCTTTCGCTGCCCGCCGGCCGCCGAACACCAACGCCGGTCGACGTCAACGACCTGGTGAGCTGCTGAACATCTATTTTACGGATAGAACATTCTTCCGCAGTGTGCTTTACCTCGCGTGAGGATAATAAACTATTTCCTAGCGTGCCCTGCCGTTGCCTATTTCGTCCGGTTCTGCCGTGGCTGCGACTCTGCGCCACGGGTTGGGGAAACGTGTTGCGTACTTGAATAACGCCTGCGTGTAGCTTGCACGGAAGCTCGCCTTCCCGGCCAGCTGGTCGCAGAGTGACCCCATAAATGTTAGCAGCCAGGATGTCTGGAGACACTGACACAGCGTGTGGTATAGTGTGGGGACGAAAGTTCGTTTTTTCTTTTCAATCTCGCTATTAAGCAATCCCGTTAGTACTAGTTTGTTTCGACAATAAAAAAATACATAAGGCTTTCACATCGAATCCGGTACTAGCCCATATCGATGACAACGCCACAACGATTCCACACTGGACCTCCAGTGGACACGACATTGGTGTTTTTCTTTTGCAGCGCCAGCACTCTACGAGTGAGCGCATGAGTACCTACGGATGTCGTGCCCTAACTGCAGCGGAAGAGAACTGCAAGATCAATGAACAACAGTGCCTCGACGTTGTCTGGACCATTAAGAAATTTTCCGCCTATATATACGGCCGCTAGTTCACCGTCGTCAGTGACCACCATGCCCTATGATGGTTGTCCTAGAAGAATTTGTCCGAGCCCCTCTGACGCTGCATTCTCCGCCTCCAGGAGAGTGATTTCTCAGTCAACTAAAAATCTGCAAAAAACACAAACACACCGATGCGCTATCTCGTTGCCTCCACTTCGATGCTACCTCCATGCGCGACTCCTTCTACTTCAACCCTCTAATCGACTAATTCAATGGCTACCCAAGAAATTGATTTGACGCCCGCTCCCAGTCTCAGCGATCTAGCATCAGCACAGCTGGCCGGCTCATGTCGTAGGACTCTCATCGATCGCCCCAGTGGCGCTACGCTGCCTCCAGATGCCCGCCTCCGTCGCCAACTTAACTGCTTCAAGCTGCTTGTCGCCTCCTCGGTCACTGTTGGGTAGCTGTCATTCCATTCCCCATTATCTTCGCCGCGAAGTTTTGCGGGCGTTTAACGACGGTCCCATGGCCGGCCATTTAAGCTTCCAGACAACTTATGACTGTAACAAGTCCTCTTTATTTTGGACTGGCCTCTCAACCTCTGTTGCAAAATATATTATATATTGCATCTCCGTACCCACTAGCACCCAGCACGTCCACCTGTAGTTAAACTGAGGAATAAGCGAACTTTATTGCCACTCTCAAGTATGGCGGCCACTTCTCCGAAGACGTAGATGAACAATGATGATGAATGTTTATAGATGAAGACGAAGGTCGCGCACTGTGCTTACAATATATAAAGCTTAATCACATGATACGTGATGACTCGCTCTGTTTTGTTCTTTTAGATGAGCACGGCACCGAGGCCCAAGCTGCTTGCGTCTGTGTGGATCTCGGTTCCGGCTCCTTTGTTTAAGTGGGTGATTACTGGAGGAGTTTGCAAACGGCATTGCGGTTCCTTGAAAGCTTCGACTTGTGGCGTTTTTTATCAGAACGGACTGTCTGCTTTTTCCAGGTTTGTCAGGGGCTTGGCAATGTGCGAAAAGTCTGGCGCTATGTCCCAGAAAGCTTCTGATGACTTTCTTATCGGCTGGCTGCCAGAAAAGTGCGACAGCGGCTGTTTTCTGCAGGTCTGGGCGCACTACACCCTTACTATCAACATGACCGAGAACCGTGAGCTCTTCTTAGACGAAGCGGCACTTCTCTGGCTTCGAAGTAAGTTGAGAACGCTTATATTATCGAATACGCACCGCAGCTTCTTTAGGGGGTCGTCAAACCGTGATGCAAATATCACGACGTCGTCTAAGTAAACGAGGCAGGTTTGCACTTGACACCTGCTAATACCGTTTCCATGACCAGATGAAAAGTTGTAGGAGCAGAGCAAAGTTCAAAAAGCGTCAGCCTGAAGTCAAAGAGTTCGTGTGGGGTGATGAAGGCGGTCTTCTCTTGATCTTTTTCGTAGACTTTCATCTGCCGGTAGCGGCTCTTGAAATCCATTGACGAGAAGTGCTTCGTTTTGCAGACTCCGTCCTGGGTGTCGTCGATGCATGGGAGGGGGCACACACCTTTCTTAGTTACCTTCCTCAGCTGACAGTACCCGATGGGGAAGGTAAGTGTACCATGTTTCTTCTTCATCAGAACAGCCTCTTTGACGGCTGGATGACGTCGTTCCGCAGCATATATTCGACTTGATTTTTGATAACTTCGCGTACTCGGGCTGACAGTAGCTAGGAACTTTGAAGGACATGGCGTGTTTTAATTGGTTACGATGCGGTGCTTCGGGGATGAGGTCCGTAGGAGCATAGACGAGGACGGAAACCAGTTTTTATAATGCTACGGGAGGCCCTTCAGCTCATCCTACCTGTGCCTGGAAAACGCTGGGTTCATATCGAAGGTAAGCTCTGGTGCTTAGGCTACTCGAGTGGCCAATGATGAGTCTGACGGAACAAACGCACTCCTCACCTCGGCAGTTTTCAGCCATAAAACAGCAGGTGTGCCTTCTTTGATGTGTCGATATTATTCGCTCAAGATGATAATCAGCACCACAGCTCTTGCATTATGGAAACTAGCGACGCCTCTTGCGACGCCGGGTTCGTGGTCTAGGAGCAGCTGCTTCTTTCCCTCAATGACGTCTCCGGCCTTCTTGGCATTATCGACTCCTACGACGACCATGATGCTTGACCCGGGGTGGGATGCTCGCTTGTTCCTCAAAGATCATCAGTCCAACGTTATTCTCTAGTGCTGCCTTCGAGCGTAGCGCTTCTTCCATTGAGCGCGTGATGAGCTTTGATCGAAGGCCGATGATTGCTTGGTGTTCAGTCAGCAAGTTCATGCTCAAGATTACGTCGTGGGAACACTGCGGCAGGACTACGACGATGACTGTAGTACGTATGTACGTTGTAGCAGGTGCGGGCCATCGTGCATCTGGCGCCAATTTGTGAACCATCCCATGAGGTCCTCACTTTATTCACCTTAGCGGCGAACTGTACACTGATCACGTCCTGCATGCTCGGTCAAAACTTTTTGAAAATTGGAAAAGTGTAAGACAATGTTATATAAATATTGAAGGTAATTTCTCATTCTTCTGATATTTACCAAAATATTTTTTCAAAGCGCTTCCATCGATCACATCGAAAAGCTGAGACTGCCATAATAAACCAATAGGGAACACTTCTGACGATACAAAGACCTGAATAGGACAAAATACAAGGAGGGTATGTTGATTGCTACAGCGAAATCTTGCGTTATATGAAAAAATTGTTTCATAAACGATTTGCCACTCAAAAATGCCTTTGTCCAGAATTGCTGGGCATGGACGATGTATTCTGCACCTGTATCAATCAAGGCAATAACTGTACAGCCATCGATAATGAGTTCAATGTCGGTGTTTCGTGTCCGTCAATAACAACTTGGTCTTGGAGTCGGGCCACCACTTCATCGGATACTGTGACGGCGGCTGGGGCTGGTCGCTGTCATTTCGTTGAGAGGCGTGGTGATCTCAACGTTGCATTGCTTCGTCGTAGAAATGGCCGTCGTGGACGCGGCATGGTCGAAGGTCTTCGTCACTGCAGAATCTTCATCGTTACATCGTAAAGCTGCCTAACCTGGAAAGGTTGCTCTTTTCAGTTTCGCATACGAATGCCTGGGAACCACCTCCACACGGCCGCTGCGTCGCTGCAAAGCGGCGATGCAACCGTGCAGATGACACTGACAGGGACCTCCATGAGCAGCTTGGCGTGTATTCTGGGACAATGCTGGTACTCGTCGACCTCGCGAGGTCACTGGACTGGATGTGGTAGCGGTGCATGGTAAGAGAAGCCTTCAGATGTCCATTCTTCGGTATCGCAGTGAAAACGCAGCGGACGGTTTTGTGGGTTGACCGGGAGTCGCACTTGTGGGGCTGGAGCATCATTCGTAAGTTGAAAGGTTGTGAGCTGGGGGTGGCATTCTAGTGCAGTAGGGCGGCGTCAGGGAGTGCTTGGGGTTTCTCGCTGGGGTTCAGGGCTGCGTAGTGCAGCGGCGTGCGGTGTGGCCGGTGCTGTAGCCAAGAGATCGTTGTTGCCGAGGTTCCTAATGTTGGAAGGGCTGCTCCTTGAGGCTCGTGATGAGATGGTAGCTGGCGACGGAGCTCGTCTCATAATATTGTTACGAATAACATTCCACAGGCTGTCTCCGTTTGCACGCGCGTCGTCTGAGTGGCTTGCCGACAATTTAAGCGGTCGATTATACCGACGGGTCCGGGCTTGAAGCATCTTCTCGACGGTGGGAGCTTTTTCCACAAATTTGACAACGGTTTTTGGAAAACTGTTCTGGATCTGCGAAGAGTTTCTCCTTTACGCCATACATCGGAAATGTGATCTTCTTTTGATCAGTCATTTCAACGTTGGCGCGCCGGAAAAGTTTTTCTATTTTCTCGGCGTATGCAAAGACGCTTTCATTTTGATTTTGGATGCATATCTGTAGAATCAATTCGAATCTTTCCTTGTCGAGTATATTCGCAAATATCCTCGAGTATACTTTCCGGAACTCTTCCCATGTTGGCATAGAATTCTCATTATTCTCAAACCACGTCCTTGCGGCACCACCAAGAGCTAAGAAGACGTGCCGCAGTTTGGACTGGTCATATTATCTTTTGAACGTTGCCACCCAATCAAACTGATCAAACCATTCTTCTACACCTTCATGAGATAAGCCGTGGAAACTTGGCGGCTCCCGGGCAGTTGGAATACGAGAGACGAGCACTGGGGGGGGGGGGGGGGGGGAGGGCGGACTCTATCTTTGTAAACATTGTGGGCTGACGATGCAGCACTTCCACCCGGTGTCACGTAGTTGTGATGGCAGTCCAGCAGTTGAGACGATAGAGAAGGCTTCTGAAAAGAAACTGTTTATTGGGTTGACCTGCGCTTAGAAAGAACTCAAGCACCTTAGCGGCGGCGATAGCAGTCAACGGGCTCGGCGGTCGTCGAACAACTCAGCGGCGGCGATAGCAGTCAACGAGCTCGGCGGTCGTCGAAGATCTTATTCTCTGCCTCACTCAATTCAAAGCCGACGAACTTTCAAGACAAGGCGCAGTAATATCATGCAACCATCTCGAACAGCATATAATGAATTGCACGTGGCTATAGCCATTCCCCACAAACCTGATAGCACCTTGCCACGAAGAAATTGATAAAGCAGCGTGACGATGGCTTTGCATCTAATTAAATAAACATTACAAAGCTATGTAACAGTATAAGCGTACTATTGTAGTTTCGTCACTGAACAAAATTCGGTATTATGACAGACAATAGGATAGTTTTGATGTCTCATTTTTTATTTCATTCTATTTTTTCCATGACTTAAAGATAACCACTTCTATAAGTTGCACTCAAGGTTACGTTGTTAAATTTTCTTTTTCGGGTTTGGCAATACAAACAAAACGCTGTATGGGCAGAGCTATGTTTTCTAAAGCGGCTGGATGTTCATAAAACTGCAGCTAATAGTGTGAATGTAAACGTCCTAAAAATTTTCCTCCTTTATGTAAAAGGTTAATAAGTCGAACTTCCTGTATTCCGTTTCATGAGCAGTGTGGGTAATATTTTTTTCAATTATAAACTCATATATGCAAACATAAACTCATTATTTTAGATTCAGGTGAAATCTTCTCATGAGCGGAATTCGTGAGCAAAGTTTGATGGGCATAGTGTGTTTTGTTACTGTAGTAAGGTACATTTAATTCGATAACTTGGCCTTAAATTTGACAGTAAACTACTAAATAAGGCAAAAAAATTCTGTTGGGAAAAACTAAAGTTCACAAGCATTATAAATCAACACTTATAAATCCGCATTCAAATATGCATTAGTTCTTTTACATAAAGCAGAATCCAAGATAACCTATTTAGCCTTCCATTCCCCATGGAACACTGCAAACCCGGTAGCTACAAGGCACACTGCATATATCGTACCTTGAGTTGGGCTTTTGTATCTACAGACTCGTGACGGAATTTCGGCATCAAAAGCGCAATTCATCGCACTACGATTACTTACGCTGCAATGCTACCTTAGCTAGGGACCCCGTACGCACATGTGCGTACCTAAATACATACATACTGAAAGTGGAATACTTACACGCCACACGCTTGCAGCTGCAGTATGCTTCACCTTTATCGTCCATCAGGCACTCGCTGGTCAGGTTAACCTGAGGATCTGAGAACATTTCCTCGCAATGCGCTCTGCAGCTGTCTTCTTGGCAAGGCGATGGTGCACTGCCAGATACCACAGAATAAATCTGATGATACAGACGGCGCCAAGGTACAGTCGTGCCTCGTTATTATGACCTCCGTTAATACGGAGAACTCGAATTACGGACATCCCTTCTAGGGAACGAACAATATCAATCCATTTTCTTCCAGTTAATATGAAAGCACACTGTTCAGACAAAGGGCCGGGTGAATATACGCACAAGCCATGAGGACCCAAAAGAGAGAAAGTGATTTAATGAAAGGAAAGGCGGAGAGGTGGGCCGGGAGTAAGGTTACACTGGCCTGCGTTCCACACTTGGGAAGGGGGAAAGGGACCTGAGGGTGCAAATGAATGGCAATGATGTCAAAATACTGTAAATTGCTTGTAGTGGTCTGGGTTAGAGGAAACTACGCACGCATTGGGTGGCACTCATCTCGGGAGACGAAATGCAGCATATGGTGCATGTCTTCTTCATGCATAAGTCCACACACACACACACTCTCTCACACACACACACACACACACACACACACACACACACACACACACACACACACACACACACACACACACACACACACACACACACACACACACACACACACACACACACACACACACACACACACACACACACGCACGCACGCACGCGCGCACGCACGCGCGCACACACGCACGCGCGCACACACACACACACACGCACGCACGCGCACACACACACACACACGCACACACACACACACACACACGCACGCACGCACGCACGCACACACACACACGCACACACACGTGCGCGCGCGGTTGCAGAGAAGGGTTCTGCACACTCTCGCATCCCGTCACAAACGGCTGTGCACTCATCACTTTCACATCGCGCACTGCTGCTAAAAAAGCTGAAAGTGCGCAGGCACATGTGCCGGCACAAACGCGTATGCACATGTGTGGTCTGCACTGTACAGTGTGTAGGTGCGCGCAGCGCACGCAAATGTCACAGACAGGAATATTAGCCTATTTCAACAAAAACCTGAAAACAGCCTTCACAGCAAACCAGCCGTCAGTTATGTTCGCCCTGGCGCATAGGATAGTTTCCTCAGAGGGAGGGCGTCCGTCAAACTGTCTGAGAGTATCTTAAGTACTTCCTCACATCAATGTAGTGAGGGCACTTGCTTATTAATGATGGATAGGCTGTGGATGGCTGCAGTTCAAGCAACTCGGGCTAGATTCAACCTCGAACTTGGGTAGGTAGCTTTTGATGTATCTTACACCAAGCTGCAACTCATGGAGCATTGTTCTTTGACGTCGCGTAGAATTTGTTGGTAGGTGATGTCGCGAACCAGCATCAAGCCGAGGGGTGCGGTCCTGCTGGTGGTTCACATCGTTACAGTGCAGTTGCATGGCAGCCTGCACTGAATTAGCCAGAAGGGCTGCTGCGTCACTTATGTAGAACGAGACTTCGATGGAAGCCCGATCAGCATGAGCCAGCTTAGCTTCCACATCAGCGCTCTTATTTACCGCTACACCAGAATGGTTGGATATCCACTGAAGCCTGATGTGGCCACGCTTGAACGGCTCAGCTCGAAAGAGTACTATTTGTTCTATCAGCTACTCGCTTGTGCTTTCTATCATGTACATTATTATGATCTGCAATGCGGGTCTTGAGTGGCAGAATATAGTCTAGCGGTTTGCGGTCTGCTGACCAATGTAGCGAATGGTATCTTGTATGCCTGGCAATTCGGTTGCCATGGATGATGTTTTATGCATTAGCCTGAAGTGGTGGCTGAAGGCGCTGCCAGACACAGTAACAGCTACAGCTTAAGAGGTGTTCGTCAATGATTCGTCGACAGAAACATGCTCTTAGTGACCATACGTGAGGAGATATATGACAACGGCCATTGCTTCGGTGCCACTATAGCGATGCGCGAATTTTTGGTATTCTTGGGATAATTACACGCAAACTGGGATTCGGAATTATCCATATTGGCACCTACGCAAGCTAGTGGGGCATGTAGTTTGTAGGCATCAAATTGCGCTGCGTCCTGATGGCTTTAGAATGGGCTGCGTCTCGACACGCACTACTAATATTAACCAGGTGGTGGTGGTAATGCCTGGTCAGTTGTCGCAAATGCGCACATAATGGCTCCTGTTTTAAATACATATGGGCTGGGATGGCGCGGGCCTTATAAAATGTGCCCCATGTCGAAGCCTTGCATACCCTTAAAGCACGAGCTTTTGCGCCTTCCAGTGTTCGCAGAGCAGTCAGTCTTATCCCCGAAAGTACAGGCCCACTGTAGCTCAGATAACTGACCACCCGCGCCTGGTTCAGGTGAAATAAAGATCGATCATACAGACCCCATGATTTTCGAGCTGTTCTATACCCATGTATTGTTGTTGATGCGTAAATATGGACAGTAATCACATCAAACGCTCGATTACTACAACCATGTGTTTCATTTCCTTTCGCTTGAGTTCCTCATGCCCGCGGAAGGCAGTGCGAAAGTTCAAATGCCTTAGTGACAGCGTTTTAATGCAATAAAAGTGTTAAGGCTGCCGTGCTGCAGAAAATTCGGTGTCGTCGTACTCGTCAACGTTGTGAGGGAAAGATACCCGGTGAAGCAACCTGGGGGAAGAGGGCAATTAGGTCACGTGAACTTCTGGCGTCATCACAACCTCTGAGCACCGGGGAAGGTAGCAGTTACATTAATAATTGGTCGCGAGAGGTTGCTCGTGAAGAGCAACCCGTGTTGCAGAAGCCCCACCGGTGGCAGGACCTGCCATTTCAGGGCAGTGGCGCAGCGCTTAACCGCTGCACTACTGAACCAAGATTGGTATGAGGCCTCCCAGAGAGAGAGAGAGAGGGTTTATTGACTGGTAAGCCAGAGAGGTTGGCCTGAAAAATAAATATCTGTCCTGCTACTCGGCACTGGCGAACGGGAAGAGGAGAAAAAATAGGGTCAGGATGGGGGATGATGATGATGGGAGGAGGCAGGTGAAAAAAATACATACAAAGGCTCACTTTCTAACTTCCAAATCGAGGCAAGGTCCGTGTCGCTTAAAATGCGTGAGAGCGCTCGCGTTGCCTGTACAATATTCAAACTATCTGGCCAAGCACCGAGGATCAAATCCTCCGAGAGGGGCCTTGTGTAAATAGACTTCAAAGCAGATGCGAGCATGAATCTTTCACGTGCATATGCTGGACACACCACAAAAACGTGTTCTAAAGTCTCTTGCACGCCACATGTGGTACAGTCTGGGGAGCCCGATTGTCCTATTAAGAGCAAGTATTTGATCGTGAAGGCGACGTTTAAACGTAATCTATGGATTGCGCATACAATAGGGGGTGGTATTCCGTGAGGAACAAAAAAGGTCATCGCCGGATCTAGCCGTTTAAGGCGTATGTGTCGAGTGTCTGGTAGGGCCCAGTACCTAGCCGTCGCACTCCTCATTGATTCCGAAAGGAGACAAGTGGTATCCGGTCTAGAGAACGGCGCAGCTGTACGCAGGCCACTGCTTAAGGCGCTCCTGCTTCAGCGTAGGCGGTCTCATTTCAATCGAGCCCGCAGTGTCCAGATATTCACTGGAACACTATACGGTGGCCTTTTTCTTGAGCAAATGACAGGAGACTAATGATATCAGGACCAAGAGCTTGATAGGCGTTGTGGCGTAGGAAGCATGCCAAAATTTTTAGCGCAGGTTTACAGTCAGTGAAAATTCATCACTCCTGAGGCGGTTCTCTGCAGATGTGGTGAATTGCTTCCCGAAGGCCCCCAAGCTCTGAAGCAGTTGAAGTAGTCTTGTGTCCTAAAATTAGTCTGTGGGTCGTCTGCTAAGCGGGGATTACGAAAGCTGCTGTTGATGTCTTTGGTAACACAGATCTATCCGCGTATACGTGTACACAGTTTTGGTAGTCTGACCAGATGTAGGAAACAGCAAGTTGTTTCAGTCCGCTAACCAGCATCACATATTTCTGGATTATGCCAGGGACATACAGGTATACTGAAGGCTGAACCATCACCCATGGTGGCTGCAAGGAATGATGCGGCAGGGCATTGCCTGATGGCAATTCGGATCGATAGAAGCGTAGTGCACTTGCAAAACTGCTGTCCGGTCGCTCATCAAAAATCTTCGTCAGCGGGTGAAAGCGGTGCCTTGCAAACGCGCGTAAATATACACGAAGTGGTTCGTGTGACAGGTACACGCACGAGATTCCTCAGCCGTGCCTCTGTTTGAGGCGAAACGTGGTAATCCGAGGCATATCTTGAGCGCCGGTGCTTGGACACTCTCTAATGTCCGCACGCAGGAAACACTCATGGTAGAGAGTACGGGAAGGCTATAACATATGTAGCCTATAAAGAGAGTATAGTAAATTCTTAGCAATGAGCGCTCCATTGGGTCCCCTTTAATGCCTGCTACGAAGCAAAGGACATGGCAAAAAAGAGCGAGTTCTTTCTTTAGCATATTTATATGCCTAGACCATGACAGATCGCGGTCAATGAAAATGCCCAAAAATCTCTGGCGGGAGGCGTATGGTATTGCAACCCTTTGAAGTGTTACCGGGTAGCGGCAGACAGACTTGCGCGTGAATGCGGCCACAGCACATTTTTCAGCTAAGTGCAAACCCTGACGTCGTAGGTGTCTTGAAGTAGATCACACGGCATGTTGCAATCTCGCGCGCATTTGCGGACGTGTCATACCCGAAGCCCAGATGCAGATACCATCAGCGTAGACACTGATGTCAATGTGAGTGGGAAGTTCACTCACCAGTTCATTCAATGCCACGTTAAATAAGGTTGGGCAGAGAACTCCTCACTGAGGAACTCCATGGCAAACTTAATGGCGAGTAGTCTCTCCAGCAGACGTAGACATGTAAACGGACTGGCAGTTGAGGTAGCTCACGATCCACGAGTACATCCGGCCGCCAACGCCTATGTCGTCAAGGGCATCAAGGATGGTATCATGAAATACATCATTGTAGGCCCCTTTGATGTCCAAGAAGACAGCAGCGACGAGTCGGCGACTACTGTTTTTCATGTTCAACTATCGATATTTGGTCGATTACGCTGTCGGTTGAAAAACATCCCCGCCGGAACCCGGTCATCATGTCCGGATAGAGAGCAGTCTGCTCTAAAAACTATTCGAGCCGTGCCAGCACCATTCGCTCCAGCACCTTAACGACGCAGCTTGCTGGTGCAGCTGGCCGGTATGAGGTAAGGTTGTAAGGAGGCTTTCCCGGCTTCAAAAGAACAACCAGGCGGCTGATCTTCCAGTGTTCTGGAACGCTTCCAGAAGCCCATGTAACATTGTAGTAACTGAGCAGCACAGTTCGGCCTTCCATGCCAAGGTGAGAGAGAGACGCGTACGAAATCCCGTCAGGACCAGGTGTAGATGCACGCCTACATGAGGAAAGAGCAGCTTCTACTTCAAGCATCGTGAATAGCATGTCGTAGTGGTCGTCTGGTGAAGGTGCCACAAAAGCCTCCAAACTGTTTGATGTTACCGGAGTTGTACGCACAACCATTTTGAAGAATTCTGGTACCTCTATATTATTACGGTGTTGGTAAATGAACAGGGCATCGAAATGACACCGTTCTTGTGGGTTGAACGCAAGCTACAGGCTACATGCCAAACACGCGACAGCGGTTTTCGAGGGTCCAACGATGAACAGAACTGCCTTCAAAGTTGTCTTCCTAATCTCGCGACGTGGCGCTTTATTTGTCGTTGAGCTCGGGGACAAAGGGCGAGATCATACGTGGATTTGGTTCTTCTGTATTTACTTTCGGCGCGCCGACGGACCGCGTGTAGTGTTTCGAGTTCCACATCAATAGTAGATACTGGCCTAGCCGCACATATATACCGCGTGGTCTCAGCGAGAGAGGACGTAATTAGGTCTTCTTTTTTAGACGGTGTTGCGGGGTCTACGCAAAAAGTCTCCATGGACGTCCTAAAGGCAGGCCAGTCTGTATATCGCATGTTAGACGAATGAGTAGGTGTGTACCACTTGACGCATACATACTTTGTAATGTGGTCACTCCCATGTGTTTCCTCGTCACTGCACCAGCTGTCGTAAGGCTGGAGACTTGCTGAAACAAACGCTAAACGCTAGATCCAAGCAGCTGCTGTACGACGTGCCACGCAGAAACGTAGGTGAACCATTGTTGATATTGACGAAATTGTGGGAGTGCATAAAGTCAAACGGGTTCCTGCCTCGGTTATTCATAACAGCACCGTCCTACTGAGGGTGATGAGCATTAAAATCGCCCACTATTATATGAGGAGCTCTGCAACTCTGGATAGCTTAATATAGGTACGAAGTATAAATGGCATCTCTAGGTGGAATGCAGGCATCGATTATCGAAAAGACTCTTCCTTTTAGCATGGCTGTCAAACAGATGTAATGGTTTGTGTTGTGTGGCTGTAGGACTCGGCGAATATGCGCAATGTCTTGGCATATGCAAACTAACACTTCGCGAGGCCACAGCAGCATGTACCCAAAAAGGCGAAAGGAGACGGCATGTTGGGCTCACATACAACAAGCACAGGGAAGCGGTACTTGTGGACGGGTGGCCGGAAGTCACTTAGAGGACCGCGTTGGCCTCGGGCATTCCATTGCACCACTACACTACGGTGCACGCGTGTTGTCACAGAGGAGGTGGGTTTTGGTTGTGCCATAATGAATTACTGCAATGCCGCCAAGAGCGGGTCAAGTGCATCCAAAAACTGCACAACCATCTTTGCTAATGCGGTGTTAATGCCTGAAAGCAGCACACGCATTGAACACACAAGCTTTTTTAGCATAATGCCCGCATCCTGACCTTCGGGCTTGCCAGCAGTGCTCAGATGGGGTGGCAACCACTCTTAGTCTTGCCGTGGCGATGTCCTTGGATGGCAGAGCAGGCCATTCAGCATCAGAGGAAGTTGATAACACAAACGCATCAGATTGAGCCACTGCGGTAACATGGAACACTGCCGCAGGAGTCTTATTATCGTTTTTAGGCCCATGCTGCTGTGTCGGTGAGCTGATACTTCACGCGACTTTGGTGCAGCTGGACTAGTATTGAGTAGGTCCGGACGACGCAACCAAGAACGATTTTTGCGGCGACGAATGCGCGTAGCCGCTTCTTGGTGGGTCGAATTGTCCTTCAGCATCTTTTTATTTGAGGCCTCCCAGATCTATGAATGTTAAGTAGAGAGTGGCCAGTTCCACATGTATAAGAATTAACTCAATAACTCTACCGCGTCATGCCCTAAGAGCGGAGCTTAAGTGTATTGACCCTTTAAGGTACACAAAACACATATGTCCCCGGATTTCAAAATGGTGTAACTAAAGCACTGCCGGGTGCATAACCATAAAGATTGTTCATATGACTCTTCTAAGCTGACTTTAATTAAAAATTAGGTCTCAGTCGGTAAAACTCGCGCCAGCCCTCCTTAAAACGAGGCAGTTTTGCCTTCGGAGAGCAGTGGCTTTCGCCCGATAATGCAAGTGTATTTTTGTTGCATTTCTTGTGTGTTATTAATTAAATGGTTGCATAAATAGGTTTGTTAGGGTTTTTAAGTAGCGAGAAAAAAAAAGCAGTAGTTGCCCCGGAGCATACTGGAATTTATTAGCAGAAATAGTGGCTTGGGACATATGTGTCCATATGTACCCTAAGGGGAGTTCGGTTCTGCTTTAAATTCGTGTACATGAGGGAAGCTGGCGCCCTTTCACCTTCTCAAATGTGATATAATAGAAATTATTGGTATTTTTTGCTTAGTGTCTGTCTGTGAGCTGTGCAATTACTCCATTTTCTAACTGCTGCTTTCTGTCTCACAGGAGGATGGCAGGCGCAAATTTTTTGTGAATGAGAGAAACTAGTCATTTTCGCCGACGACAGTGGTCATAAGGCCGCGTTAAAAATTCACGGTTAGGATTTGGATTTTTTGGAGGAAGATGTGGACAAGGTTGAATGACAGGTTATCATTGAACACCTAGAAAAGCAGGAGCCTTTGTATCACAAGAGTGAACTGCATCGAGTGAACTGGATTGACAGCTGCCAGCTGTACTGACATTCCCAGGATGAAAGCCGCAATGAAAATTATATGAAAAATGTCTCACAGAGCAAGGAAATTTAGAAATAAAGCAGAAGTGAAGCGCGGGCAAGTGAATTGCGTACTAGGCCAAAAAAAAGATGGCGTCACAAAACACTATTTTTCTTGGAAATGACGAATTTCGATGCGCTAGCTTCTGACGCACTCATAAAAGAACGTATCCAATATACACACCTAAACGGAATTCTTTTCGCTAAAACAAACGGACAGATGAAAACGTTGTAGGAGTAAACTTCTTTTTTTTTCCTCGACATGGGAATGAACAACACCCAGATTTGCTACCATAAGCTGCAAGCTAAAAATGCTAATGCACCTGCTTCCACCTCAATTGAATTTCAGCACGTCATGGTGCCTTCTGTTATCCCTAGTCTTCATAGATGGCAAAGAGGCACAAGTCTTGTGGAGACGTTGTGACTCGTCGCGGCGTTCACGCAGACCGTACGACAGCACGCCAAATGTACGATGGTTACTCTGGCAAGCGCTGCGCGAATTGCGTGAAGTGGTTGATTTATAACTTTCAGTTCAATTATTGCACAGTTTCTTGAGTGCACTTGGGCTTTGTGACACAAGAAACTGTTTCCCAGAGTTTCAAAGCGCGAAAAAGTAATGGCTATGGCCGGAGGAAGTTTGGCCCAGAATAACGGCCTGAGGGGCGAGCTGGTGCATGACGAAATGAAAGGAGGCGCAAACAAGGACACAAACAAGAAAGAAGGAGACACCACATGCGCACACTACCAACTGTTTATCGCGCGGAAAGGTAGCATATTAAAATATTAGGCTCAAGAATGTGACATCGCATTATCGCTCCGAACCCAACACGCGGAAAAAAAGCATCACCAGGAAAACGAACAAGAAAATTTAACCCCTGCATAAAAAAGTAACCGATTGTGATAAATTAATTAAAAACTAAAAGGAGGGGGCCATCTCTTAGCAAAAGTAGTGTCACGCAATCATAGCAATAGCAGAGTCAGACATGAGAAGCAAAAGCAGTCAGACAGTAAAAAACCAATAACAAATAACAAGTTTAGTCCCTTGAGGTACATAGAGACACATGTGTCCTAACCCATATCTTTTTTCATTTAATATCAGCTGGCTTATTCTCTGGTTTCTTGTTGGTTTGTAGGCAATAATAAACAAAAAATATTATTGTATTGATTTTCCCATTGCTTATTTTCTTGCGTACCTGAGAGGGTTATGGTGACGCGAATGCCTTAGTGACAGCATTTTTTTGTTCTGGGATTGCAAGAAGTGCTGGGTCGATGCTGGCTTTGATCTGCTCTGAAGAAGGGTATCTCAGCAGCTTCCGCGATGTTGAAAGACGCATTCAATTGCTCTCAGCCAACTCGGTACAGATCAGTAGTACCTGTTCGCGGGATGTGAGCAGTTGTAGTTGGTTTGTTTATTGAGTTTAACGCCCCAAAGCGACTAAGGCTATGAGGGGCGCCGTAGTGAAGGGCTCCGGAATAATTTCGACCACCTGGTGTTCATAAACGTTCACTGACATCGCACAGTACACGGGCCTCTGGAATTTCGCCTCCATCGAGATTCGACTGCTGCGGGTGGGATCGAACCCGCGTCTTTCGGGTCAGCAGCCGGGCGCCCTAACCACTGAGCCACCGCGGCGGCTTAGTTCTAGTTGGAGAGACGTCACCACGGTCATACTCACGACCTCATGCACATTTAGGCGCTTCTACCTGCGCTGCATTATCAAAAGACATTTTTTGCCAGATACCACACTCAGTGATTGTTATTAATATTTTTGTTTGTTTTCTTTCATGATTCTTTACTAGAGGCCGCTCGCTTTATGAAAAGATCCATGCAATAGCTTTAGAGTTCGCTTTCTCGAAAAGAGCTGGCGTCTATCCGTACATGTCACCAGGTAGCGTCATTGGCCAAGAAGGCCATTACGTAGACGTAAGCGCATTCGCCGAAAATAAAGAAGTGGATGAGAAGAAATTGAGCCGCTGCCCATTGGGTCGCGATCCACGTGCGCTACACCCACACCACTCAGGAGCACTCATTCAGTGCGTTAGTTTAGATATCTTGTGCGACCAACTCACACCACAGAGTAGAAAAGAAACAGTTCATTTGTTTCAGCAATTAGCGTCACCAAATAAACATAGCCTATGCGCACTGAACAACAGCAAGCGACATTAGTGACGTGTAATGCTATCGGATTGAACGCTTAAGCCGTCGTCCAAGTTTCGCTCGACAATCAAAGTGTACAACGAGGCACGACTGTACATCAAAAGAAAACAGTGCAAGGCAAAGAAAAGCAAAAAAGACGCCTGCCGTTACACTCACTATATTATTGTTATAGATTTCAAGTAACGCATTTATTGTACTTCATGTTATAAAGCTACCATATGCAAGCATATATTTGCCGAGCAAGCGTACAATTTCCGCGTACAAGGTTCATCCCTCAAGGGCGTCTACGGGTGAGATTATTTTGAACTGATGCATGTGCTCTACCTGTCAGATACGACTGCTTTGTTCTCTTCTAGCGCAGCGCAGATCGCGTCTTTAGTTGATATGAAGCGGATAATGTTCCTGCTAAGATAGAAGTGGGCAGCACACTTACAACATGAGTTATCTAAATGTTTTATCAGGACCAACAACGACTTCACGAAGGCTGACGTATCAAGTGCTGCGTGAAAAGAGCAGCACATCAGCATTTTTTCCGGTTTTCCCCACGTAGCATTTTTTTCCACGGGTCTCGCAGCACACGGCCACTTAGAGCTCGACTTACCCAGGAACACGGGGCAGACATTCCTGCGACCACTCATGTGGGCGCGCGGCCGCGCGCGTGTGCGTGCGTGCTTGCGTTCGTGTGTGTGTGCGTGCGTGCGTGCGTGTGTGTGTGTGGGTGTGTGTGTGTTTGATACTTCAACGTTTTCCTGGTTGGTGTGGCCTGTTTGGCGCATAACTGGGCTAGCATTTTCACCACCATACTAGCGGTGAAGGGTGATTCTGCCTTTCTGCGTTCGGCTACTGTAGTTTGGAGGTGGCAGGTGCAAATTCTCCACCAATTTCTTCAAAAACTCTAGAAGGGCCCTCTGGCGAGGACACTGTATCGGGGAGAGAAATCCAGGTAAGACAGCCACATTTGCACCACGTGCAGCAGCTGGCGTTAAGGCTACTGAAGAGTGGGCGTTTTCGCGCGAGGATTCATTTCTGAGGCTGGCGGCCATTCCACGGCTCACGGTATGAGCCGTGGACTCATACCGAGGAGCCTCTGGACTCCCCGTGAGCTGTCATTCTTCCAACGTTTGAGTCACTCAACCTAAATCTAAATATGTTACACTTTGGAGTGGACCATGCAAAGTGGGCACGTTGCTTCCCTTGTATTTTTTCCCTCAATGGTTCCTCGGCAGCGCCAAAAGCAGCATGGTCATGCCATCATCATCATCATCATCATCATCAGCCTTACTACACCCACTGCAGGGCAAAGGCCTCTCCCATGTCTCTCCAATTAACCCTATCCTTTGTCAGCTGCATCCACCCTTTGCCTGCAAACTTCTTAATCTCATCCGCCCACCTAACCTTCTGCCGCCCCCTGCTACGCTTACTTTCTCTTGAAACCCACTCCGTTACCCTTAAAGACCAGCGGTTATCCTGCCTCCGCATTACATGCCCTGCCCAAGCCCATTTCTTTCTCTTGATTTCGACTAGGATGTCATTAACCCGTGTTTGTTCCCTCACCCACTCTGCCCGCTTCCGATCTCTTAACGTTACACCTATCATTTTTCTTTCCATGGCTCGCTGCGTTGTCCTTAACTTAAGCTGAACTCTTTTCGTTAGCCTCATGCCATACTCTCCTGCAACTGCTTACAAGGGTTTTCACTTTCACATGCCAGAGATTCGACCACACCGCCTTGAAAGTCTCCCTGCTTACAGAGAGGCACTACATCGATCACGCCTTTTAACTTATTGGTAAATGAGAACCTTGGCACGCCGTTGATAAAAGGCGTGCTTACTTCTGCACCGAATTGCTGGTTTCACGCGGCAAAAACATAATTAACATTCCAAGAGTGAACGGAAAATGTTACTTACGTTTCTTTTTCCGCGTCCTCACTTCCGTCCTCGTCCTGATTTCCATGATTGTCCTTATTTCCGTCCTCATTTACACCCTCGTTCTTATTTCTGTCCTCATTTCCGCCCTCGCCGTTATTTCCACCCTCATTCCCGCCCTCGTTCTTGTTGTCCTCCCCTTCTCCGTATTCGTTGTCCAAGCACGCTGGACCCAAGAGGACAGAGACTAACATGACCAACGCAAAAATCATTTTTTTCCACCCTGAAAGCTCTTCTGTTCGCAATGGGCAACCTAGGCCAGTCGCAAGCTGGAGAACCGAGAGGACGGGAGGCGCAAAATTTTTGACACAATTCTCAAAGAAACTATTCGGAAGAGCTCTTGAAATCGCGTCTTCTTTTCAGTGCTTGTCCCTGAGTGAATAGCTAGGAATAAACTCTAACTCAAAAATTAATTTCCTGCAAGGGCACATTTAAACGTCCACTAAAATTATGCCTCACATTTCAGAGCTCTACTTGAAGTTCCAGAAAAAAACAATTTAAAAATCGACCAAGCTATGTTCTCTGCTTGCAGCTGGCAGCATTTCTGGTTAATTGCTTTTGGACTTTAAGGCTAGCTTCCTGCTGCATCCATGCAATTCCGGCGCAACGAGGTTATCTATCAAAGAACACAATCAGGACGTTCTTAATTTCGCGCCCGGGAAGGCAAAAATATAAACGGCGCTGCCACGGTTCATTGTTGTGTCCGCTGCCCGAGTATTTCTATACTGGAGAAAACGCCGCGCAAGCTGCTTTGGTTTCATGAAATAAATTTATGACTTCCGCAAAGGCCCTAAGCAAATGTGGCGCCAAGAAAAGAACTGAAAGACACAACATATGCGGACCCAGTGGTCTTTCTTCCGGATTATCATTGTTGCTTGTCGAGGCTAAAACCGCTCTTGATCAGGGCTTTTATTAACGATACATAAGGCGCAGAACGAAGCCAGATCACCGGAAGAAAAAAAAAGTGCCTGTCCGCCAAAGAGGATGCCTTAGGGCAATTTTTGGGATAGCAGAAATTTTCAAGACCCCGACAACGGTAGTCGCTCGGCCGCGAGAGGGCCAATTTCAATCAGCGAGGAGGGACCCGTACAAAGTTTTCGTAGAGAGATGACTGGCTGGTTGGGACATATAAACTACATAATTCTACATTAATTGAAATGTACGAAAAATTAAGGAATATCACTTTTGTATGATGGTGTTGACTGGGGAAGAAATAACTGTGGCAACTGTATAATTCAGGAGATAGGCTTACAGAAAGTACAAAAAAATAGAACCACAAGCTGCCGTGGAGATCCCAACCTAAGACCTCCGAATGCCGCTTACGATGCTCTACTAACGGAGCTACGGTGGCGGCTACATAGCCTTCTACTTTCGAAGGTATTCATGGTGCCTGTATCCTAGCCTTGAGAGCGTTAGGCCGCGCCACACCTGCCGTACAAATGAGCGTTGTAGTCCAACTTGTAATACAAGAAGTATCAAATGCAGTTATATACGCGGGTTCCCGGGAAAAAAGTTTTTCATGGTCGGACAAAGCATATCAATGAAAGCCAATCAATAAAACATGAGTGGACACGTGTGCTCCATCCGCAGGAACGAACAGCAGCTCACTGGATAGTAGGATAACTCCCAAATAAATGCTTTCTCGAGCAGATCAACATGCCGTAAACGTTTGTTCTTGACCGTACAACTTTCAGGCAGTCTTGGTGCCATAGATAGCGTGAAATTTGCCGCACAATGGGAGTTTGCTGCGTCTCTATTTGCGCCGATGATGCCCAATGTGATTATTTTCGCTCCTGAAATTTTGACAGACGAGAGAATGGGTGATTTACAGCCACTATTGAGCATTCTCTGGGGTGAAGTGGTCAGTGACAACACATCATTTATTGGATCTCACGCTCAGTTCAAATGCTTGTAATCACAGCAAATCGCAGGAACAATATGATTTTTCAGGGTTTTCCTAAAGAGCCACAGAAAAAATGTAAAGACACAGAAAGGAGATAAAAAAATCTGAATAAAAACTTTTGTCATCCCGACATAGGAAACTGAACGAGCCCACAGGCTAGGACGACATAAACCTCACTGTATTGTCTGAGAGCTGAAAAATTTTTAAACTTGAACGATTGCACACATAAAGACAATGAGATACAACTGGTCTGGATTGAAGAGGATTTTTTCCCAGAATTAAATTCATGAAAAAATCTCCGAGATTTAGTGCGTGAAGAACAAAAAGCGAATCAAAGTATAAACTTCTATTTGACAAAAGATATAGAAAGCGAATGGAAAGGCAGGGAGGTTAACTAGACCACGCTCAGTATGCTACCTACTATGTATGCATGTACTGGTATGTGGTAGGGGTCAGGATCGGGTAATCCTATTTTGAAATGATTGAGACATCTTCCAGCTCCTAATGTGGTACTGCTCTTCCAGGAGTGGCAGCCCCAATAAAACAAAGTTCTGGTCATTCTCTAATTGTTGACTGCCCGCCGCACCAGTGATCTCTCGGTTGATGCAGCAGTCAACAGCGTACAATCTTACTTGGCAGGCGGCACGGACAGCAATGGCAACCCACACAAAATTCTCGCTATTGATGGTATGCATTACCCTCTAAATATTTTACTTGCAATCAGTGCTATGAATATACGTTGATCTTTCAGAAACTGCGTTTCATATCACCATCACCGACATCTGTTGATAAGTGTCGTTGACTGCCTTAAATAACCAAACGATTGTGGTCTGCCGGGGTGCTATGTTCTAAAAAGTGAAGAAAGGAGACGAAATGCAGCATTCAAGTTTCAATTAGCAGCCTGAAGAGAAAGTAAGAAAAAGGCAGATCCGCTGATGTATTTTGTCTCATTCGATAACTCGGTACGCGAGAAGAACGCGTGCACTGAGCATAATGAGCCATGTAGGGCATAAGTGGGCGTAGCCGTCACCGGTATTACCCTCCCCCAGTATTGGTGGTTCTCACTGTCGAGAACGTTAGCCGTCCTTTTGCTTATAGGCCACTGTAGTACGCTGTTGCATCTACGTAATACCCCTGTCACAGGGCACTTTCAAATGACTATTTAGTAGAAAGCCTTCCAGATTCTGAATCGCGATCGAGCTTGCATGAGTTGTGTCGTTGCTACACAGCAAATTCGATAACCGTCTATAGATTCCATTATCTCAAGGCAAGATATTGGGCATCACCGCCAAAATTTTTCCAGGCGTGTAAGTATTAAGCACACAAGTAGAACCTGAGAATTTGAAAAGGTAAATTTTATTCGTCACAGTAAAATCAGTCATTCTTGAAAAAATTTCGCTGCTTTGGAGAAGCTGTAGTATCAGCCACGACATTTTGAAGAAGACGATGTTGGTTGTTTCTGTATCACTGGCAACGATGCTGTTATGCTGCCTGGAGTGCCCTGTGGCCCTTTTTGTCTTCTTGCTTGCAAATTTTGTCGCTTAAAACCGTTTCAGCGATTATACTGCTTGCTCTATTTTTATTCCTCAGCTGGTTGCTAAGAGCGCTTCACGAGAGTGCATGCGGACGTCGCACGAAAGCCTTTGAAATGTCTTTAAAGTTCCGTACTGCTCCGCTGACACGATGGCCATTGGAGATGCACGCGTGGCAGCGTTCAATCGGCTATTGAATCGTTAGTCTATCGTTAAAAGGACTTTTTTTTTTATTCGAGAAGTGTGCCATGAGGCATAAGTTGAAAAAAGAAAGGGGGAAGGAATGCACGGGATTGAAAGTTAAAAGAAGGAGTGAAGAACCGTTGCGCTGAGGTAGTCGCAGAGGTTGTTAATGAAACGGTTGTCCATTGTCCACTTCACGAAGTCACTTTCGCGGTTCCACCGCAGGCCCACCTCGCTGAGGAGCCGTTTTCTGATAGCAGCCGTCGCTGGGCACGTCCACAACAAGTGCCGCACATCACATATGTCCGGTTCAGCGCCACAGTGAGGGCACCTGTCAGGTAGTGGCAGATCTTTGGCATGCCACCGATGACGGACAGATGGTGTCAGAGCCGCCCCTGCCCGAATCCGGCGCACGGATACCTCCTCCTGCCGAGTAAGACTACGGGGGAGAGGGTGCGAACACGGAGGAATTAGAGCGCGTGTTCGCTGGCGCAGAACTTCGGAATCGGAAACGTGGGACAGGAACGGATCTGGGGGAAGAGGGGAAGGTGGCGGATCGTCTAATGTATGAAGATGAGTCATAGCATCCGCTTGAATGTTATGTGGATCCTGGGCATGGCCGCGAATGCAGTGTATGCGCACAGGACATGGATACTTTGCGCAGAGCACATGAATAGATTGTGAAATCTGGAACGTTCGTCGAACAGCCTTAAGCTGTTTAAGGGCGGCGCGGGAGTCGGTGTAAATGTGAACGGTATTGAATGTTGGAACGAGCGGAAGGGAAGCAATGGCATTGTAAATGGCTTGAAGTTCCAATGCCAGGGGAGTGCACGTATCCGCAGTATACGTTGCGCGTGAGTTGAGATGCGGGTGAGATGGACTATACACAGCACTAACTCCCCTCTCTGCAGAATGAGATGCATCCGTGTATAATATGCACCCTTCAGGCAGATACGCTGCTGATACCGACGGGGAAACAGTGGGGCGACTGTAAGTGAGCTGGCAATAGGACCACGGTGGAAGTGTCTTTAAACGATGAAGTTTGAGAGACTGTTTTCGAGCTCTATTTGCCACCCGTTGGTCGATGATTTCACTGAGTGTATTAAGTTGGGCGAACTCCTGTAGCACAGGTATGGGTGTTAAGCGAGGCAGATATGTTATGACGCGCATAGCCTCACAATTGATAGCTTCAAGGGAGTCCTACTGTCTGCGGGTGAGACGTTGAAATTGAGCCTGATATACTATCCGTGGCTGAAGGATAGAGCGCACAAGCTGGCGGGCCGTGTGAGCACGTGCGCCACCCGAGCGCATAGCTATGCGACGAATCAGACCTAGAGTAGCGTGAGCCGATTTACGGGTGGCTGTCAGCCACGGGGTGCCAGTCCCAGATGTATGGAGGAGAAGACCAAGAATACGAACAGTTTCTACCTGAGGAATCAGAGAATTATGTACCGTAAAATTTAAAGGGGGAGCTTTCCGTAAGGCGGCTCTATTTCCAATTCGAATGAAACATGATTTAGTAGGAGAGCGTGTTAGACCCAAAGGTGGGAGGTGAGATGTCAATACATCCAGCGCCTGTTGAAGGACCGACTGATGAATGAATAGACGCATCTGGATGACAGCACCACAAGGTGATATCATCGGCATATGCAAGCACGCGGATAGAAGGGATGGTCTCTAGGGCTCGAACAAGAGGAATTAAAGCCACATTAAATAATGTGGGGGCGAGAACGGAGCCCTGCGGCACTCCTCTATTGGAAGTGAAATTACTAAAGGGCTTTCCGTGGACACGCACGCTGAAGGTTCGATTTGCTAAAAAGGCGTGAATGGAGAGGAGGATCCGGTGAGGGAGACCAAGAGTTTGAAGGGAGGCAAGAATGGCAGAGTGAAGGATGTTATCATATGCCTTTGTTATGTCTGTAGCGATTACGGTTCGTACAAGGTGACTGTGGAGAGTGGTCAAGCACGTCAGCAGCCAAAGTAGCAAGGCCGTCCTCCGTTCCAATTTATGGGCGGAAACCAATTTGGGAATCTGGGTAACAATCATGGGATTCCAGCCACCATGATAAGCGTGCGGCTAGAATGTTTTCATAAAGCTTGCAGATGGTAGGGGTAAGGGAAATTGGACGAAGGGCCGAGAGAGATACGGGAGGCTGACCTGACTTGGGTATTGGAACCACAATAGAATGCTTCCAGTCTCCCGGCATGACGCCAGAAAGCCACACTTCGTTAAAAGTATCAAGTAGGGTTTCCAAAGCCCTCCCTTCCAAGTTACGGAATAAAGAGTTAGGTATGCCGTCGTGCCCGGGAGTAGTAGTAGTTTTTAAACGGTCAATGGAGGCCAGCAGCTCTGCCATGGTGAGGTCAGAAGTAATCCCATCGGGAGCTCTGTTACCGATAAGTCAGGTGGAGACGTAGCGGTGCAGTCATGGTTTGGAAAAAATTGACGGGCCGCTTGTTGTGCAAATGTGTCCTCATCCACATTTAGCGCGAGGCGAATGCTCTCTGTGTAATCTGCAACCTGAGAAGGGCGCTCCATGGCGTGAAACACTCTCCAAAGATGTCGATTGCCCTGCGTAGAGGACAGGCGGGCACACCATGCAGCCCAGCGTTGCCTGCCTAGCCGCTTTGCATAGCGCCGCGCCCGTGCGGTAGCGCCGTGAAGAGTAGGAAGAGCCGAAGGGTCACCGGGGTGACGAGTAGCGTAAAGATCCGCCTGGCGACGAAGAGCCCACAGATTCAAGAGATGTATGTCCGGGTTTGGGTCGTCTTCATTTACAGTAGTGGTAATAGTGTGAGTAGCGAGAACAGCAGATAGAGTAGACAATGCTGAAGAGGGGTTGAATGTAGATAAATGATTGACTGCGCGTACAGAATCCCATGATGTTATTCGTACAGTGCGGCGTATTTTCCGTAGACTCGTAGGCGTGAGGGAGATAAAAATAGGGCTGTGATCGCTACCCCAAGTATCAGAATCAACAGCCCAACGAGGGTTACCGGGGCCTAACCACCAAGTCAAATCAGGTGAATACGGGCCACCTCGTGGGCGGGTAGAAGTATTCGGGTGGTTTAAAAGTTGAAAGGAATGATCTGAAAAGCTCCCTTGGATGCGTGAACCCCTTGAGGAATCCGATGGGTAACCCCACGCAGTGTGTGCGCCGTTGAAGTCACCACCAACTAGAATAGGGATACCCGAGTTGGTAGAACGTAGAAAACGAACCCATCCCAGATTAGGAGATGCGGAGCCAGGACGACTATAAAAAGAAACTAGAATAAGGGGTGTGCGTGCAGGTTTTACGAGAAGGGCTACAACCTCTTGACGTGTGTTGCACCACCGTGAAAGGTCGAGCGGTGTGTGCGGAACTGAACTGTGAATATAAATTGCAGATTTACGTGGGCTGAGGGAGGAGGCGGTGCAGCGGCGATCAGGGATAGATGGTGAATGGTATGCGCAGAAACCTGAAAGGCGTGGGAGTGCATTATGCTCTTGCAGTAGGAACGCCCATGCTCTCAGCTTTCCGTCGCGAAGGCGGATGTTCACTTCAGAGGCCTTATTAGCGAAACCTCGACAGTTCCACTGCACCACCACCGATGATGATGCGCTATCCATGACGAGGCCGAAGAGCTTCCACGATGAGGGATGTCACCTGCTTCATCAGCGCTAATATCTTGTCCACTGTCGGGGTAGTCACGGCTAACAGGTGGTCAGCACCTGATTGTGGGCCAGTGCTTACCCTAGGTGATTCCTCTGATGATTGCGCCCGAGTTATGAGAATTCTTCGAGAGGATTGAGAACGACGCTGTTCCCGGCGCTGGGTGAGTTCGTCTAGTCGGCGGCGAGCCTCCGCGATTGCATTGTCTAAAGCTGTGTCTTCATCTGTGGTATCCACATGTGATGGATGCACTGGACGTTTGGGCGTACCATTTGATCCGGGAAGGTGAGCCGCTTGTGCATATGTACGCTGGCGAGGAGACGTATGGTGAGCAGCAGGCTCAGATAAAGGAAGTTCAGGGAAGTCGTTGTCGTCACATGCGAGAGCTGCAAAGCGATTACTTGTAGGAACATCCATTTTTGCAGGCGACTTGTGAAACTTCTTCGCTTGCTTCTTCTTTGGACAAGCGGGGGAGCGAATGTCATGGTCCGGCGATTTGCACAGGGCACAATGAGCTGTTGGTTCATTCATGTCGGCCACAACTGCTGGATTAGGGCATGTATTTTGCATATGTCCTTCTTTGTGGCAGTGAAAGCAAAAAATGCGACGAGGTCGGAAGGGCTGTGGTTTGACGATCGCACCGTAGTAGGTAAGGTACTTCGGGAGAGTCAACGGGCCTTGCAGGATGAGCAGGTATGAGCCCCGGCGACCCATAGGCTGTACTTGCAGTACAACATGAGTTGAGCAGCGAATATTTGCGCGCACCTCCTCGGGAGGGCTCGTGCTTTCGACATGATAAACCATGCAGCGGAGTGTGTCAGGACCAGATGTAAAATATATTTGCACCGGGACATGCTTGCTGTCGTCCAGGGGGATCCGCGTAACTGCGCAGTTTCTGGGTGTCCATCAAGGATGACAAGTTTACCGTGATGGTGTTCGATGGGCGATGGACGACAAACCCGCAGTAGTTCGAAGAGCCAAGGGCATGGTCAATTGTGGCTTGAACATTCCGGGCAGGGATTGCAGTCATATCAAAGCGCAATGTAGGCTTGATGGTAACGCGGAACGAGTTCGCAGCAGGTGGAAGAGAGCCTTGACTCACGGGAGGCATCTGTGGAGGAGGCTCAGACGCTGGTGACGGCCCTTGGTGGGAATACTGAACTGGCGCGACGGGCACAGTTTCTTGAGGGAGTGCCACGGGCACGGAGGCGGTAGAGCAGTCCATGTCACAGGCCAAAGTCGTAGCATCGGAAGACGGCGCAGGCTGGAGGCCCAGAGGCGCTGACGATTGCGTGGACGTGGAGGCTGCGTCAGGTGGCAACACAGCGGGCATCCGCGTAGCCGTCGTCGACAACGCAGAATCCATGCAGACGCGTAGCGCGGCCTCGCTCGGCAGCGCCGAGCTAAGCCTAGCTTGCCCCTGAGGGTTCCGGTTGGGTTTTCTCACTTGAGAATGCGCCCGCCGTGCCGGGAATTTCTCCGCAGGGGCGTCGTTAGCATTCGGTCTCACGGAGGGCACAGTCCGACCCACGGCACACACGAGAAGACAGCGAAAATCGAAAACACAGACCTAGAAGCAGACACGTATCCACCCACTGAAAAGGACTTTAAAATGGCTGTGTGGCAGAGGTATAAGGTAGAAATAAGTGAGAGCACAAGGCTGTAGTAACCACTCTTGCAGCAGTGGCCTGAGAAGCCTAAAAAAATTATGCACGATAACTGAAGGGCTGACGTTTTCGAAAACTGAAACCAAAATAGGCATGCGAGCGATTTACTGTTGATATTAGCTGTTTGCATGGAGAAGAGTGCCACTGACATTAGTCTGCCATGAACGTTTGTGGTTACTGCAGCTGTAGTATTAACGAATTACGCACGGAAAAGACAAGCCTTTATCCTCCTGTGATCACCAGTTCTTTCGTGAAGCTTGCAATCGAGAACCCCACAGCAGTGTGCAAGCACTTCATTGGTGTTCTGACGTCAGGCTCCTTGTTCGCACTCTTAGCACAGCGATTATCCGAAGTGGCGTCGACATTACTTCAGCATTTTGTTTTTACCGCTACTTTTCGCAGCAATTTTCAGATGACACAACAGGAAGGAGCGCATGGACTCAACTTGCGCTAGTATCTCAGGGAAGAAATCAATTAGGTAATTGAGCGGAAGACATGCTGTATCACAGTCTGCATATTACATGAACCCATGTAGAATCAAAGGCGTCCGTCACCGAGGTTCATGCGTGTTTCGCGGTAAAGAAGTGCTTTTTTCTTTTGCCCAATCCTAGATTCCGGAGCAAGCACTGTGCCCCGCTTTCCCATGGCGCCAAAGTACAGCCATAGAAAACATTTTGCTGGATCCGAATTTCTGAGTAATCAGCGAAAATATGCTTATGAAAAGAACCGGTGCATGAGAGCACATGCGTGTTCCATCCGCCAGAACAACTACCAGGTATTGGCGAGGCAATGTACAAAATATTTTTCTCCCACCGGATCCACATCCCGCTAACTTTTCTTGATGACGTAACAGGTACAAGCAGTATAGAAGGGAACACACAAGCGGCTTGCGCTGCAAGCGAGCCGCAAGCTTGCGGCTGCTCTCAATGATGCCCTATAGCAGTGGGCGCTCAACATGCACTTCGGTGGGTAGAGCTACCTTGGCATGGGCGGGCAAATTTTTGGTTTTTCAGCCTCAACACGCAGTAAGTTCGAATCATGTGGATTAGAATAAACATGAAAATCACCCAGAAAATTCTAGTTAACACGTAATGGAGACGTTCACACGTAAGGAAGGAAGGAAGGAACGAAGGAAGGAAGGAACGAAGGAAAGAAGGAAGGAAGGAAAGATGGATGGATGAATGGATGGAAGGAAGGAAGGAAGGAAGGAAGGAAGGAAGGAAGGAAGGATGGACGGACGGATGGATGGATGGATGGATCGATGGGTGGATGGAAGTTAGCTATACCTCGCGACTGCTGCCCCCTAACGACGACGGTAGCAGCTGTCTACATCAACACTAAGTTCATATCAGTGCGCTGGTGAATGGTGACTCATCAGGAAAATAAATTTCCATTTCCACCTGCACGGACGTACGTGTACACACTTCACCTCTGTTTTCAAATTAAGGTCCTATGCTCTTCCCAAATTTTTTGAAGAGTGCTTTCCTGTTTTATGTTGAATTGTATTGCTATAAAATTATTCCAAAATAACACATCATCATCGCCGCTCAGAAACAAGAAAAAAGAATGCCCCTGTTGTTCTACAACCACCTACCATGGACGGCGTAGCGGAGACCCTGCTATGGATTCATTACGACCACCTGTGATTTGGAACATGCACCAAAATGTCAATGCATGCGGATTCTTGCGCAACGAGCGTGCAGCCCTCGCCGCCGGCAGACATACCCGCCACATTGTCTTCATGAGCAGGACATACACCGCAGTTGCTAGGTTATAGTGTCGCCCATTCTCGCATAAGCGTTATTATCCAGGAAAGTGTTAAATGGCAGTCGACACACTTAAAACCCAGACACGTTACCGTGCCAAGTTTTGCGAAAAGCAAAGCTGGACCTAATATTGATGAGTATCGTACCATATCGCATTAGCCCGAGTTCAGTCATTGTAGTTCAAGAACACCCAAAATGACCGGAAGGGTGTTTTGACCCGGTCGAAGGAACATGTACTTAAGGGAAAGGTATATTGGACATGAATTTTTTATAGCTGTTTGCGAGTATTTGTTTTATGCCAATCGCTACAATTTTCCCTCATCAGCCGTACTTCCATTGAACGGTGGATGACAACGATGCTGTGCGTGGTTATGTCAAACTCATATTCTTGTCCACTGGAATTCTTTTTAGCGTTGAAGCGTATCTCAAATAGAAATTTCGAATTTTTGGGTGCAATGAAAAAGTGATTACGTGGGTAGTGTTTACCCTAGATCAAAAGTAACAACTGCAGGATCCCAGTGTTGTGTCACTTGGGCTCAAGCACTCATTCCGATGAGCTGCAGGTTCTTCCCTTAGAAAACTTTCTTTAGAGAGTCTATAGTCTGTCCATTTGACTCCTGTCTATAAAGTCAATAGACTCTCTACACACAAACCCTAGAGAACAGACTATAGGCAGTACAAATTCAGCAGGCAGTCTATAGACAATCTGTACACTTATGGCCACACACTTTTGGTAAATGTTTGTGTATTGAAAGTCTATAGACTATAAATAGACAAAAAGAAATATATATGGGGAGGCAAATGAGTCTATTAGATGTCTATAGACTGTATATTGACCATTTTTAAGGGTTCGCGAGCAGCGCAGTGTTCGCTGTAGGTATAATTGGCAACACATTGTAAAGTAAGCAGGAATTAAAAAAATAATGGGACAGGAAATGTCATTGTTGAATTATTTTGATTAAAACTGAAGGTACAGAATGCCATGGAGTTTGAACAAATGTTTCTCGTTACGGCTTGCCTCCAGTTAAAAGCTTCAAGCAATTGTAGTAAATATTCTTCCACATTCACACTTGCAAACGCATACGAATATGCGAATGAAAAATACTGCCTTATATGTTTTGTATTTCGAAGTCTGTACAAAGTTTATTTTCATGAAACATTTTGCGCTTCAAAAATAGAGAACTAAGAAAACGACTTCTGCGTTGTACGACCGAAAACAATCTGGGGCCAAATCCGCAAAGCCATTTGCACGTAAAAACGATCGGCTTTGCTTATCGTTTCTTTGGCTGTATCAATTCCACCTTTCTCGAGCAAAAATGTAAAAAAATAACAATTGTAAGATATTTTCATGAAAATATTCAAAGTAGTGGTCTGTTATTCTGATATGTCTCAAAAATCTTTCTTTTAAAGTGTTTCCAGCGAACGCATCGAAGAGTTAAGACTCCCATAGAAAACCAATGGGGAACGCTTTTGACTACAGCAGAAAAGCGAATAGAAAAAATACAAGACTGTCATCGGGTGATCTGCAGATATATTTATTGTTATAGTAAAATCTTGCGTCAAGTGAAAAAATTGGGTTCAGAACCGGTTTCCCGCTCAGAAATGCTTTTGTCCAGAATTACTGGGTATGAGGCGTTGGGTCAACAAAGTACGCCTTACGTTCAAGCAACTTTTAATATAATTCAGTCCACGATCGTTGCTTTTATTTACAAGCATGTGCACGGACTTACACTCTTTCTACAGGAAGGCCAGGTGAAGTTCTGTTCGAAAAGTTTGTAGATGAGGTACTGAGCTGGCCCTGAATGAGGTGGCGCCACCGACGGGGCCGTCTGCAGTGCAGAACGCCGCCCTGGACTGCCAGGCCGGCGAGTATACAGTATACGATGAAGCTAACGCACGAGCGCAGCTTCTATCGCGGTGTTACCATCCGACTGGCGCACAGCGCTTCATTAATGGCGTATGTTGAGCCCAGACATCAGGCCTCAGAGCCCAGACCTCAGACGTCAATGCTCCGACTGAAGACAACTTGAAGGTACTGGAGGCGATGATCGAGCAGAATAATACGGTCCAGCAAACCTGCAAAGAGTTGATGCAAATAGACATGATCTTGACCACAACTGCCTAAAGATGGTCAATTTGAGTAATTTCGAAGGGTGGAACGAAACCACCTCCAGAACGCTATATAGGACATGTCACGGGAACAGTGGGCGTACGTTCTGGAACTCCATTTCAACCGCCCTCCGGCGCTCAGTCTTACGTGGACTCGCTCGAGCTCTTCAAGAAAATCCTGGAGCAGTCAACTGCTGCTGGCGCAAAGAAAGCTCGGACGCAGGTTTTGTTGTACATGACTGAAATCCCGGCAATGAAGATATAAAATCCCTGGATCATGAAATAGTTCCCAACCTACATGAGCGCGCAAAAGTATCAGTGCCGCTACTACTTCGCAGTCATAAAGCTGACTGCCATTTACGCGTTTCTAGCAACGTACGTTACGAAAAAGTGTACAGCGAAAACGCGAGTATATATAAAAAACTACGGTGTACAGTTCGCGATGTCTATGGCGTCATCTCGGCCGACATCGACCGCGAACTGAATGGAAAAGGTTGCCATCCTATAGCGTAGACACCCGCATTTTCGATCAGCTATGTCTGTTCGACGGGCTATCTGTAAAGCGGAACTACGTGAACTATGAGGTGATGACCTCAGATCTACTGATCAATCGGAAGCGACTCATGCTGAGCGGGGCAAGCTCCTTCTGGACTCACGTAACAATGGGGACAGGCGGCGTCCTTCCGACGAACATCTTTTTTTACGAAATCCACAGCTCGTCCTACGACTTCGGCCTGCGGCTCGACGTTGCCGTGGTACCCCCTACGGTAGTGGCACGCCTGAACTACTGAAACTCGCATGCCTGGTCTTCGTCACGGTGTCTGTCTAGGCCGAGATATTGCACACAGCGCAAGCAAGCGCGAGCGTGTGGAACGAAACAGCCACCAGCCTTCGAGACCGGGAGAACAGCGCAAACGCCGCGGAGGTGGAGCCGATCATTTTGCTGTAGCGCCTAGTCGCATTAGCGGCAATAGTTTCTGCATCTGGTGCAAAGAATGGCAGCACTTTGCATCTCCCTGGACTGTCCCAGTTTTCCGGCATGCAACTGCAGTATGTCGCCTGGTGCTGACGTGCAGCAGTACGGCGAGATCGAGGGCTGGCGGCGGCTTTGCAAGAAGCGCCTCTTAGGGAGTTGATTTTGTTCGCGGACGCTTTCGGATGCGATGCGTCAGCAGCGATGAGAAAAATGGGGCCCTTCACGGCGTCAGGGTTTAGCCCCGCAAGCACAAGAAAGTTTACTATAACTTCTTTGGCGTGTCATGTATTTTCCTCACGCAAAGACTCCGCGGCTACTCTTTCACTCCAGATGGCTGTTTTAGCACCCGTGTAAATAGCCAAGCGAAGAACATCTTCTTTTCGTTGCAGTCTTTTTGTTTGATTGTTTGTTTGCTTTAATCAAAACGTTGCGAGGGTGTACAGTGTGATCTAGCATAAGGTGAAAGTTTTGTGTAAATTGTGAAATATTGCTTTCACCTTTTTTTATTCCCTTTGCGTTTCACGCAGTGTGAATAGCCCGAAAAGGATTTGCGCTGCACCGCACAACCAAATATATATTTGTTTATTTAGCAAATACTGCCGGCCTGTGTTAAAGGCCTTAGGCAGGAATGGGGTACAGACATAATGATAAAAACGAGAACTACCTTGTAACAGAAGCAGCAAGCCAACAGAATCAAAACCAGAACGTACAGCACAAAATCGATTACAAAAACAGACAACGGGTAAGGACATCGAACTTGGAAATGAACGAAGGCATCGAATTTCGCCAAAAACAGGGATACATATGAGCCCGATGCTTCTTTCAGAGCCTGTAAACATAAATTTAACGATTCGCAATTGAAAACGACAGCGGGAAAGCAGTTCTACCAGCGATGGTATGGAGAAAGAACGAGTATTTAATAAGATTAGTTTTACTTGAAAACGCGGCAACTTCTTTAGAATGGTAGAAGCGTGTAGGCAGGCGAGACTAGTGCTCAACTAAAATTCCTTCCTATACTTTCATTTTATTGTGATAATATAAGTAGAATAACTTAAATTTTTTTAATGACGCCGCCCAGCTGCTCAAGTCCTGCGGTTTGCAGTAGGGCTGCTGGGGAAATATTCCTACTGTGACAGTTAAAGATAAACCCGGCTGCTTTGCGTTAGCCGACATTTTCTAATTTATGTTTGTTAGTTTCGGTCCACGCATCCCACACTGCCGCAGCATATTCCAATATTGACCGAACAAATGTTTTGTAAGAGAAAAGTTTTATTTTTTTTGTGATTGTGGCGGCGTTCTCAAATAGTGCAGTTGTCTTAGGGCTTACTTTTTCTACATACAATATGTGCTCGTTCCATTCAAGGTCAGAGGTTCATTGGCCCCCACCTCCAATGAAAAAAATGAAAACTCAGTCGTCAATCTTTACGATCTTTGTGTCAAGAATAGTTTCAATACTCCGCCCACGAAGTTGTAAAGTGTCAGCACTGTAACCCATGAACAGAGCACCATATGCGCCCTCCAAAAGAAAGGCACACACACCCGACAGGGTGTATGGAAATAGTGGAAATAAAGCACTGTTCACTGCTCTGCATGCATGGGTTGCGGCATAACTGAGCGGCGATCCACCGTAGGGCTCGGCTGCTGCTTAAGTAGAGCTCAGTGTGACAGGAAAACTATTCAAAAGAAAGGCACGTCCATATATTTATGCTAAATGCACTGAAGCGTGTGTGCATACGCACCAAGGTCTTTTAAATACCCAAACTAAGCCATTATTCGGCAAACTTACACTGAAAGAAACGCGCGCTTTCGAGTCTTTGTATCAACCCTAGGAAGCTACTTTCGGAAACTTTTGCCATCTCCATTTAACGGACGCTTTGATATATATAAAGAAAGCGAGTAGAAAAGAGGGCGGACGCTCTCGAATACTGGCCGCATACGCGATGGACGACAAAATGCTCAAGCCCGTGACAACAAATCCCTCTCTCAATGAAAGACTTGTAACCCTCCCAAAGCAGAAACAATAATCATACATTCCCACGTGGCAGCAGCATTCAAAACAAATGCAGTAATTGCAAAAGCATGATGTGGACAAGCTAACGCTGATAGTCTTCATTACAATGGGTGCCATGGCCGTTTTCTGCTCCCTCTCTCTCTTTTTCGTTAAACATTCTTCACGCTCACCCCAAAAATAAATTCAATTTGCTGCGACATCTTAAAGGAATGCTAACAACAAGCACCGTGTGATGGAAGAACAGCGTAAATCGCATTCAGGGTCACCAGAGTTGTAGTTTAATAATTAATTGAAATTAATTAAATTTTTGTGTAATGTTGTAATCAATTGATTACTTTTCTCAAACGGTAACGCTTCGGGTAATTCAGTTATTTTTTAAAGTAATCGATTACCGGCAATAAATTCTTTGCAAGAAAGGCTGCCGGGGCGAAGCGTCCGTGACGATGTATGTGACTGCGTAAAATTGTTCGGCGGAGGAAGAAGGTGCGCATGGCTGCTTCATGTGTTGCGCTTTCCGCGGTATCCGGTCCTAGTGTAATTGGCGCCATCTATGGATGCTCCTTGCAATACCTCGTGCCCAGCTAACTCGTTGGAATAAAAAAAACTGCATTCTTTTTGACCTATTAGACCCAGAGCAAAGATTTCGTGGACATGGGAAGGAATACTTAAAAGAACGGAGCTGACTACCAACTGAATCATTTAGCTTCAAAGGGATATTTTTTACAAGTACAACCATCGCCAAAACACATATAAAACACGAGAAAGCGGTAGACTATATTTCTCTGCGCAGTAATTGGTTATTAACAGCACACGCCACAGTTCAACGCAGCAAAAAATCAAGAAAATTGATATAAAAGTGGCTCATGACTTGAAATAAACTGCAAATAACCCTGTGTTTTTCAGCACAGAATCATACATCTCTTAGCCATGCTGCTTCAAAAAAGAAAGAGGAAAAAGGCGAAAGCAACGAAGTATTGTAGGCAGTTAAAATGTTAAAAACCAATCGTAGCAAAGGAGCGTCGAAAATGAAAAAAAAAACGATCCCAGTCAAACAGTGTTTCAGGCATATGAAAATCCCAGAAAAGACTTCAGGATCACCTTCCACATAAAAGAAGCAGCCTACACGTGTCTGTTTAGATATTGGAGCTATTTATCAAGAAGGGAAACCGAGGAGATGCTGACACAGTTATCTCCCGGTTTAGAAATGAGAAAAGTTTATATAATCTCTCGCTCCAGTTTGACTGTGGCGTGTCCAAAAAACTTGGTCTTGTTGAACAGCCGTTTGAAACCACAGCTGTTACAATGGTAAGCCAAGAAATTGAAGGATTTACTTATACGTTCATGTTGTGTTCTTAGGCTGTATCTTTACAGCGTAATTCCGTTAGTCCATTTTAAACCCAACTGAGGGTGAGGGGGATCTTATATTTATGTTTGCTCTTGCGTTTTGTGTACTCGGGGAAGTTCTTCTGCGAGCACGACTCGTGCTTTCGATCACCAAGCATTGCACAGACGTTGCGAAGCTTGCGCAGGGCAGACAGAACCGCGTCGATTTGATACCTATTTGCCATCTTCGTTATATTCGCGACAGCCCAAGGAAATACAGAATAACCTGGATGTTCGCTTCCTGCTTAGCTTTCTATCTCTGTTTGCTGTTTTGTATAGCAGGCTTTAACAAATGCTGGAAATAAATGCACTTGGATAACCAGCACTAATAGATCGAGCCGCTTCGTCATCGAAACTATGACTCAAAAGGTGCGGGCAAGATTCATTGAGCGCTGCCGGAAGATCAGTGCTAGCTAAAGCCGTTTCACGAAGTTGGAATGAACGCTATCGAAATGTAGTGCACTTTTCTTAGACCTGGTGCGGAACATCTAGCACACATGTGATGCAGACAGCTTGACGAAGACGTCTAAAAACTGCATCTCGTTTTCAGCGGCACACTCACAGGTGATCTTGAGTCTAGCTGGCTATGTGCTGCACATGCGTAGTATTTCAGTAGTGGTAGTAAGCATGCAGTCAGGTTGCACCCCCTGTAAGAAGTCAAAGTAGGTAAACACCTATGCGGTGATATACCTTTCTCACATCAAGGCCAATAAGGTTTTCTTGAATTCTACGGTCGATCGCTCACAGGTATATCTTGCACAGCACTGGAGCAACTGAGAGACTTATGCCTATTCCGGACTTTTGTACATAAAATTGATAACGGCAGCTGATCGCTATGGATTGTAGATAGATTTAAATTATAGCCATAAACTCACCGAAACACAGAGTGGCGGTTCATGAAGGCCATAGAAACTGGCACCGAAGCATTGCGCAACTACTAGTTGGTGGGCAAGGCCTTTTTACAATGCAACACCGCAATACCCGCAGCGCATACATCGAAAGCGCCTAGTGTAGTCATGGCTGTCTTCACGAAGAAACATTGCCAAATCAGCGACGACAATTTTGAAAACAACTCCTGCTGAAATTTAACATCGTGTCAAAAAATATCAAGCAAGCCGCACTAGTTTATTGAAGTCTGAGTGAGTTTATGTTATGGCAACGAAGTTCAAAGAAAAGTAACACAACAGTAATCGATTACTGTTCTGTAATTATTCAGTTACTTTTCTGGGACTGTAGCTGACCACTGGAATCAGTTACATTTCAGATGAAGTCATTGTAATTGGTTACTTATTTTCTGTAATGTGTACAAGACTGAGTGTCATGTGCAGCGTGAAGTGAAAGGTGACGTTATCAAAGAAACAATTTCAAAGCGATTACCAGCCACAGGGTTGTTATCGAAATTAAAAAGATATGATTGCGTCGGCCGGGAACCGAACCCGGGTCACGAATTGGTAGGTGAGTATTCTAGCACTGAACCACCGACGCCCGCGCTCTCCAAGGCAACGGGGAGCCGACTGGCTGACTGCAGCTTGAAAAACTCGCTCATCCGGTTAACCGCTGACATCCTGTGAATCCAAGTGCCTTCTATATAAATACGCGAAGCCGTGCCGCCCGCCGATTGCTTCTCTTGGAGGAGTGACAGGGGCTGCGGATTTTTCGACCCCGTTGATACTGGAGGAAAAACCATACATTCAAGCACAAGAAAAGAGTGTCTGCTGTCCTCGATAGCTGACACAGAGTAATTGAATGGGTATTTTAGGTAGAACACCCTTGAATTCTTCGAGTTATCGGAGCGTGTGTAGCTATCAAGTTTGGTTTTGTTTCAGTGCGGGCAATGCACTCATTGTGCAATGGAGCCCGAAAATACACCGGGAATAGGGATGAGACGAGGCCATAACTGTTGGCCGACGAATGCGGTTCTCCATAATGTGAAAGCCAAGTGGAGGGGCACCATACAGCACGCTCAAGGTTAAGCGCTCTCCGTGGCAAATCGGGGGTTCTTCCTACAAGCTTCTGGATCCTTCTGCGGGACGTGGGCGAGATTCCTTTCGCGTCGCCAAACATGGGCAGTATAATGTATCTTCTATACTATCTTTCGCTGCATTTTTTGTATCGGTGTAGCCAAAAACGAAAGTATCAGAGTATCGGTATCGAAAATACATTTTTAGCGTATCGTGTATTTTAATGATAGTCGGTACTAAAAAATGTGCTGCAGAGGCTGAGGCTGCTGTGCCGGCAGGGATCGCTCAGGCGCTAGTGTGTCGTACAAAGGGGAATGGAGTACAATATGAAAGAGACGATGCCATTGCCGTTGGCGGCGTAAGTCCTCATTCTGTTTGCATTTATTGTTTGGCAGACAGGTGACGCGTAGCTTTCGCTTCTGCACGCTCGGTGAGAGAAAGAATGAGCAGACAGGCTTAGAGTTGTGGTAGAAACAATATCCCTTCAGACTTATTTCAAACTGCAGCCGTAGCCAGCGGTAGTAGATGACTTTCTTCTTTATTGCCTGCAGACAATTTGTTGTTTTCTTTTTCAGCCCAATAAAGGTCGCGGACTCTTCCACACACGGGTCAGTGGGGTCATTAGCAACTATCGCGTCAAATACATCAGCTAACGCATGCCTTTGTTTTGCAGACAAGCGCTATAACAAGCCATAGTTCTCAAGAGGTGATCGTGAGAATTGAGTATCTTAACTATAACGACAGGATGCTCGAGTTTACATGTCCATTATCCTCCCCTTTTATCCATTGATAAAAAGAACATTCATAAAGTACAACACGGCGTCTGCTCCAGCAGATATTTTTTTCATTTCCTTCTCTTATAGCATGGCCGCATCGCGAAGGTCGCTCGGACCAACGGTTTGAGCAAATGCTGTTTCTTAGTACTGTTAACACTGACATCTGGTAAAGAAGATATGCCCTGCTCAGTTTAAACTTTCAGCCTTCTTTTTGCTTTCCTTCTAGCAAGTTAACTCGGAATGTTCTGCCTTAAACGTCTGCTAAACGCTGCTCCGGGAGAAAAAAGTCATTCGGTTTTCCCAAGCGCACGGAGCTTGCGACTTTTCGAGCAGAGCAAAGACAGAAACAACCCATTAAATACTGCAGTAATAATGAAAAGCATCACAAAAAGTTTCAAGATTTTTTTTATTTACATGAACAGTAAAGGAGAGGTTGGTGCCGCTTAGTGGCTCCGACTAATCTTTTTCACCAATTCGTAGCAACCACTTGGTCCGACGATGTACAGTGCAACACAACATAAAAAAACACAAAAAGTACACAACATATAAAACAAATTGCAAGCGTCAGTAAAAGTAACAATAATGAGACAACGAAGACACCTTGAATATTAAGACAACAGTACGCAATACAATGTACATAAGAGATATGAACAAACAAGGACAGAAGAACAAAAAATAAGCTGATTTCCAGTACACACAGCAAAATAGATAACAACGCTATTAAAGCACTCACTCACCAAAAACAGAAAAAAACAATAATAAGTTTGCTTGCAGACAACACAACAAAAGCAAATAACAAAGATCTTGCAACTCGCACACAGGGAGGTAAGAGCTCTAGCATTGACTCCAATTCTACAAACGTAGTACTTCCCTAGGATTCCGCTGCCCTGAAAGAATGCTATCAATGCCAAAAGTTCTCGCTTTTGCAGTTCACATGTCGGCCAGAGGCCTAAAAGCTTTCTCAGACTTAAGGGTCGTTTGTCAAGAGCGCTCAAGTCTCTCTTCAATCGTGACCTTAGGCTGTAGTGCATTCGGCAATCCAATAATAGGTGAGCGCCATCCTCGTTTTCTTATCCACACGCACAACGTGGGCTGTCTTCGCGGCCAATTGTAGAAAAATAGTGCTTCGTGTAAGCCGTTCCTAGACGCTAGCGGTGAACTAGCATTCCTAAACTCTCCGCTGATAGATAATGGAATATTAAACAGCAGCAATAGATCGATGAAATCAAGATTATCACCTGTATGAATTGGCACAAACCACATTTTTTTCGTTCATTTCATTGCGCATGGCTTTCAAGAAACGGCGCAATGCGTCTCTCGATAACGGAAGTCCAGAAGTGAGGGCATTGCAGTGTGCTTGCCTAACCACTGCAACCGCCTCAGTGTTTTCAGGATAAAGCAATGTCCGGGTATCCAGTGGAAATCTATAATATGTCGCTTTTTGGAAGCCTTGGAAAATTCTGAGAACTTCGTATACCAGTCTAGCTTTCCATGGTAAGGAACCAGCGCTGTCAAGTGATTTCAGTGCGGATTGGGGATCACTAAATATTACCCACATACGCGGGTCTCGCACCGAGGAGATGAACTGTAAAGCAAAATAAATAGCATAAATCACAGGAGCCGTTGATTCTGTCGCGTGAGCCAGTTTGCATGCCCATCGCTCATTCAGGTGCGGAATCACAAATGCTGACTTTTGAAGACCGAACCGTCAGTATACACATGAATGTAACCGGGATACCGCATGTGTATTTGGTAAAGTGCTATCTGCTGAGCAGCGATTGTCATCAGGCCACGTTTCCTAATTAGCCCTTCGACAGACAACTGTATTGTAGGCGTAACGAAAAGCCATAGGGCATTTTTGGTGTCTCCTTTCCAAAATTCATTACTTGGAAGAAGCTGGCGGTGGTGTTGAAAAATTTGATGTATATGACTATTGTCACGTTCATAAAGTGCGGAAGCTAACTGGTGCCTTTTCATGCTTGGCTATCAGGCGGAAAATGTGCCGGCCGATCAGTGTTGTTCGTAACACTTCAAACGGAGAATTATGAGAGCGCTGGAAGACGCTGGAGGAACTTCCAAACACGCGGAGACCCCTAGCTAACAGTCTTTGCAGAAGCTCCTCGGAGGTTCGCGACAGGCCGTGAAGGATCGGTGAGGAGTGCGCAATTTTTTTATGAATGAGCGCATTGTAAACTGTGAGCAGAGATGACGAAGAACAGCCCCCAGACGTACATGCAAATCTGCGTAGCACGTTTACAACAGAGTTCACCTGGTCTTCGATAGCTTTCATAAAATGAGTCCAAGAGAGTAGTCTATCAAGAACTACACCAAGAAAACGGTGCTGCTTAACACACGCTAAAGACTGACCATTAAGACATAGAGAGAAATCCTCCATATTCTTAAAATTAAAAGGAAGAACGGCTGTTTTTGCATGAGAGAACATCATCCCTCTCTCTATATAACAGTCAATGGCATTTTGGCCTTCTTGCAAGAGAGATTGAATGAGGCCTGCAGTTTTGCCAAAAACCCAAATGCAGACATCATCGACGTATAACGAACAGCGTAATCCAGATGTCGGTTCTCGTGGCAAATCCACGACCACGCAGTTAAAAAGAAAAAGGCTTAGCACACCACCCTGCGGGACTCCTTGCGTCAGGCTATGTTCCGCGCTTTTTCCTTCACTTGACTCCATGAGTATTTTCCTGCCATCTAAAAAGCGGGGAACTCAACGTACTGCTCTTCCACTCAAACTGAGGTCTAGCAAACTTGACAGGACATGAATATGACTTACAGTATCGAATGCACGCGTGATATCTAAAAATACTGCGACGGTGATATTGACTGCTACGCTGATGTTCTACGCATGATACTAGGTTCATAACTGCATCCATAGCGCATCTATGTCTACGAAATCCAGTCATAAAATGAGAAAAGACTCCTATTTCATCACATCACTGAAGCCCGGCGCCTATCAGCTTCTCCATCACTTTGCAAAAGCAGCTTCTCGGGCTCACTGGGCGAAAACAGTCTAGAGGTAAAGGCGGCTTATAGGACTTTAAAACAGGAATGACATGCGCAATATTTCATGACTGGGGAACAAATTCATTGACCTACACATTGTTAAATATCCCCAAAAGTACTGCAGTGCATTTCGGCTAAAGATGTTGAAGCATTCCATAAGAATTGGCATCAGGGCCAGCAGCAGTCATTGGATGGCACAACGTAAGAGCACTTTTAAGTTCACCGATTGTGAATACAGAATCCAAATACGTATGTTGAGCATTGAAGCAAGCACTAAATTTTTGCTCCGCATATGTAGCTCAGATTTTGAATTCTTCGCAGTCCAATGAAACACTAACCAGGACGAGAAAAATGTCGACAAATCTCAACAGCCAGGTCCCTTTGCACAGTTTCCCGTGTCATTGCAAGTACTCTGAAAGGGTTATTCTGAGAAAGGGGCCTGCTTAAGGAGCGGACCACCATCCATATACTAGGTATATCCATATCGGCGGTAAGCCCTTTTCACTTTTCTTCGTAGTGCCCTCAGTCGCTCATACCCTCCATCAATACCTGTGAACCTGTCATGTACAGAGACTTCCTTGGAACAACGAGCCAGGCTATCTTGCACCCGCGAATTGAAGCCGCCAGTACTAATGTCCGTGGAATCTTTTTGAGTTATGTTGTGACGAAAAGCTTTCCAATTGGTGAGTTTGAATTTAAGTTGGGTTAACCTAAGATCATAAAGTAGGATGATTTAACAGTATCGAATAGTGACCACTTCCGCGTGTCTCAATGTCTGTGGTCCATCCCATGTCAGACACCAGATTTTGTATGCATAGAGTGAGATCTAAACAGCTCGAATAACGAAAACCGCGAAGAAAGTTCGGATAACCTTTGTTTCAGAAAACATAAGTTACGTTTCTCTGCGGCGCACTCAACGACTCTTCCACGGGTGTCCCAGTGGTCACTACGCCAAGCAGTAATATGAGCTTTGAAATCACCGCAAATCAGTAAACGATAGCCCAATAGAGTATCAATGTAGACGCGACAAGATGTTTTCAAGTAAATACTAATAACAGTAACGCAGACCATACCAACAGACACTTTGCAAGCCACGAACTCCGGAACGTCAAAATCACTAGACTGGATCATGTAGGAGAGTAGGTTCTTCCTCACACACCGCATCGCTCTACTAAAACCAGATGAACGTGATGATTTGTATCACACATAGGTCGATAGAGGAAATCGTCACCCACACCGACTTCCTGTATGCACAACACAGGCAAATTGTTTTTGCTCAAGAAGTCGGCGAACGTCCGCACTTTTTGCTCTTAAGCTGCTTGCATTCCACTGAAAAACGGCGACATTTTGACAGTGGTTATTCATATAAACTTTGCCCAATGAAGCACTTAGGAAGCTGAGCCAGTAGAGGCTCCACCGGCAGCAAAGCCTTCACTTCCGAGATGTTATCTTGCGGAATAACTGTCAAAATAGCTATAACTGCAGTAAACAGTGTAGGTAGAATGAGCTGCATCACTGATACTGAAGAGTTGACTCCGGGAACGGAGGCTGGTTGAGGTGCCACTTGTGCTGGTGGAGCAGGAGAATTTTGAATTAAGGCACTTGAGGGACCCAGAATAGGACCTTGCACTTGACTGTCAGAACGCTCCCGAGTAGTCCTCTTCATTAGGGAAACGCTCAGCACAACTGAAGAGGTGGAAGCAGAATTCTGCACTTGATGGCTCTAATTTTGTCGAGAAGACTCCTTCAGCACGGAGCATACGATGCAGATATCGAACCTTGGTGTTTGTCATGCTGCACTGGATTCTGGCACACTAGATTCACCGCGTCCAGATTTCGAGGAGGTGCGTTTTTGCGAGGTGACCTGACATGAAGTATTTCGTGACGCGAGAGGTTTGAGGAAGCTACATTTTGAGGATGACCCTAGAAATGAGCGGCATGATTACCACCACAGTTTGTGCACTTTGGATGCAGAAGCGATTCTCATCGGGTGTGTTCGCGGCTCTCCGAACAAGTCTTGCATCGGCGCGAAGCGCGGCAGTGCTTTGCCATGTGGCCGAATCGATGACAGTGGAAGCAGCGGGGTGCTGGTTTGAGGTACTATAGCACAAGGTGACTAGTGAAGCCCAAAACACCCTCGCTGGCATTGGGCGGTCTTCTCTGAATGAGAGAATCACTGAGTATAGGGGACGAGATTCCACCGCTCCACCCTCATGACGCCGATACATAGTCTCTCGGCGTGCTGAGATCACTCCGGCATGCCGAAGAAAATCTATAAGTTGTTCATGGCGGTGCTGGAAGGAACGTGGCAGATTTTACCAAAGTTTCATGTGTAGGACTCGTAAATGGAAGGATTGTCACGTAATTCAGCCACTTCTGATAGGAGCAAGAGACGCTTAGCTGATGGAAAGGAATTAACACATACATAAAAGCCACCATCCCTCTTTACCCTTAATGACACAGGCTTCTCCTCTGCGGCAGAAACAATTTCTGACGAAAGTGTGGGTTCATTTGCCAAAAGCTTCAGCCCTCTTGAGTAGAACGGAACACTACATGAATCTCTTCTGGTCGCTTTTTCTTGTAGGAGACCAGCGTAAACGGGGCTTTATCAAACTCTATATCCTCCGGCACGCTCTGCACATCCTCTCAATATAATTCGAAATTTCCTGCAGGCGAGGGTTTTGTTCTTCAATCCCTCTCCTTCATCCTCTGCTGCAGGGTGCGTTGCCATAGCTCCCGCTCCGTCAATCATCAGGAATGGTGGCTTGAGGATGTTATTAATCACATGATGCCCAGCCGGCACCTGACTGCACCTAGGAGGGACATTCATTATGCCAAGGAGAGCTCTCCAAACATTAGGCTGGGGAGAATGGGGGGTTGGGGGTTGGTCTCCAACCACCGCGGTGGCTGAGGAAACGCGAAATCAAAAAGAGCGCACTCCGTACATTGCACTCGACGTACCAGATTCCCGCTGGAAGTCTTGCTGACCACACGAGGACCAGTGGGCTCACGAAACGGTGGTCAGGCAGAAAAAGCAAACACTAGACGGAGCGCATCAGAACAGTGACCGAACAGGGGCACCTCTTCTTACACTGGGTGCCCCCACCCCCTGCAAAAATTTCTTCGGACTCCCTTGCGGCAGGTTTCAAGTTTATTCGTATGTACGCAAACTATCGAAAAGGAGTTCGCAGGAGAACGATACGTTAAAATACGAGTTTGCTGGGCTGCTTATGGAAGTGATCGTTTCAGCATAACCGCTGCTTTTATAAAATGCTTTAAGTTCTAAACAAACCTGATGCGCTGACAGTGGAGCTTAAAGAAATCCGTGCAGTCAGATGAGTTAAACCCTTTCAAAAACAGTGCGCTCTAATGAATAAGATAAAAACCCGAATATTACAGAGGAGGAGGAGGAAACCACTTTGTTTAGTCGCCTGCAGAACGACACCATGACTAATTGGCGCCGCGACGCGGGCCCTGATGTCTTCTCAGCGGGTGGTCTCTACTCAACTCCAGCGCGTGTTACTCCCGCGGTCGGTCGCCCTGAGGGGCAACGTTCTGTTGGTTTCGCTCGGCCTTTGCCTTTCAATAGCCGCCGAGACCTGTTGAACGGCCCAGGTTTAGATTTCATGGTCATTGCATTCCGCCGCAGCCGCGAGTCGCGGCGGAATCGTTGTACTTGTCGAAGCTTCGTCGAGGAACTTGGTGCAATCCCATATGATGTGCGTCAGGGTGGCCCTGTCGCGCTGGCACATGCGGCACACATCCCATGAAATCACGGAGAAATTCCTTAATTTAGAAAATCATGTTCACTAATAAAGGCGATTTCAGGGATGTTTCGAAATATCGACGATAAAGTTTCGAGTATCTGTATCTGAAATCAACTTCGAATCTCTAGATAGAGTAGGTATCAGAAATACAATTTTTGGGGATATGGGGTACATGTAGCGAAAATACTTTTTTGAAGTAAAGTGCCTAGCTCCGCGCTACGCCTTCTTTCCAAATGTTTGCCGATTTTTGTGACAGTAAGGTAACGCGTAGTATTTTACAAACCCTACAATGTGTGCTTCGTCAAACGGAGTGTTTGCGAGGGTATACCTGCCTGCAACCGCATCTACCGCAGTCACGTATGCCCAGGTGGCTGCGGTGCGCGTTCTAAGCACGACGACTATTGTTAAACATGGTTAGAAAGTCATTACCTCTTATCCGGCGCTAACTAAGCGGGACCTCTATCACCTGCCCCCTTCATACCCTCCTGATGCACTTTCCGTCTTAAGATTCCCCCTTTCACTCTTCTATCGCTGCCCCCTCATCCGCCTTCTCATTCTCGCCCTCCCTTCGTTATCGCCAACTTCTATTATTCGCCGCAAGGGCGTCCGGAGAACTTTTTACAGGGGGGTGGGGGTGGTGGGCTGGAGCACACGGTGGCCGGGGATGTAGGAGGCGAGACCTAAGCGTGCTAATCAAGCTGTGTTGTTGTTTTGTGCTAGCGCATAAAATTATCCAAATTTCTAGGGGGAGGGCAGCCGCTCTCCTTACCTCCCTTCCGGACGCCCATGATTCGCCATGCTCTTCGCTGTGTTAGTTCTGCCGGTTACGCCGTCAAGATGACGAAGCGCAAGCCAGTAACAGGCGCCTAAACGCTGAGCTCTAAAGAAATGCAGTCTATTTCGTAGTCAAGTGTAGATGTAAGCATGCGATGTATTTCAGAAAACGCGTAGCGCATGCTGGGACCATATAGTTTCTAAATACTACCTAGAGCCAAAGCTTGCGTCACCGTCTATGCGAGTTTCTTAAAAGGGCACTTTATCCTCCGTGGAATAGACGGGAAGACCGCGGTATAATACTCGGCTTGGATAATGTTAGCCCTAAGACGAAACAGACTGCAAAAATGCATATTGTCGAAAACATATTGCAAGAAAACGTTGTATTACAACCACTGTCGTCATCATCAGCCTAAATACACCCACTGCAGGCCAAAGACCTCTCCTATGTCTCTCCAATTAACGCTGTTATTTCAGCTGATCCAACCCTATGACTGCTAACTTCCTAATCTCATCCGCCCACCTATCCTTCTGCTGCCCCCGCTGCTCTTGCCTTTTCTTGGAATCAACTGCGTTGCCCTTAAGCACCAGCGGTTATCTTGCCTTCGATTGCATGCCCTGCCCAAGCCCATTTCTTCTCTTGATTCCGACTAGGATGTCATTAACACGCCTTTGTTCCCTCACCCACTCTGCGCGCTTCCGGTCTCTTAACGCTACACCTATCATTTTTTTTTCCATGGCTCGCTCCGTTGTCCTTAACTTATGCTGAACCCTTTTAGTTATCCTCCACGTTTCTGCCCCGTATGTGAGTACCGGCAAGATTATAGCTGTTGTACATATTTCTCTTCAGGGATATTCGTAAACTGCCATTAATGATCTAAGAGAACCTGCCATATGCGCTCCACCCCATTTTTATCTTTCTAGTTAATTTCCTCTCAAGACAAGGATCAGCTGTCACTACCGGTCCTAAGTAAACGTTTTCCGTTATCATTTCCACACCTCGCTGCCAATTGTGAACTGATCTTCTCTTGCTAGACTGTTGAACATAATTTGGTTTTCTGAATGTTAATTTTTATACCCACCATCCTGCTCAGCTTGTCTATATCAGTTATCAAGATTTGCAGATCATCTCCTGAATAACTCAGCAAGAGAATGTGATTAGCGAATCTAAGATAATTTAGCTTTTCTGCATTACCTGTCATCCCCAGCTGTTCCCACTTCAGGCCTCAAAATATTTCCTGTACACAGGCGAGGAATAGCATTGGCGATATCGTGTCTCCTTGCCTGACGCCCTCTCTTATTGGAATTTTATTGCTGACTATATGGAGGACTATGGTAGCCGTGCAGTTCCTATATATACCTTCCAGTATTTAGACATAAGGCTCTTCTAGACCCTGATTCCGCAATGCCGGTATGACTGTCAATATTTCCACTGAGTCTAATGCTTTCTCGTAATCAATGAAGACTATATGTTGTGTTTGGTTATATTCTGTGCATTTCCGAATCACCTGATTCAGAGTGTGCATATGATGAACTGTGAAACATCCTTTACGAAATCCTACCTGATAATTTGGTTGATTAAAGTCTAATCGTAGCACTGACTGTATTAGCGATTACCTTAGTAAATACCTTGCAGGCAATGGACAGTCAGCTGAGCGGTCTGTAATTTTTCAAGTCATTGGCGTCTCCTATCTTATGCATTAAGATTATGTTGGCGT